>NW_027641440.1:10000-11301 GCF_949987615.1 Pollachius pollachius
CGGCGCTGGAGAAGGTGGGTCTAAATTTAAACCTGTAAATAGGAAGCTTTGTAAGACCTGATGGAGCTTCAGAGAGAGGAGACGGAGAGAGCGGGAGGGAGAGAGAGGGAGAGGAAGAGGGAGGGGGAGGGAGAGAGAGAGAGAGAGCGAGAGAGGGAGAGTGTGGGAGAGGGGGGAGACGGAAAGGGAGAGAGAGGGAGGGAGAGGGAGAGAGAGGGAGAGAGAGGGAGATGCAGAGAGAGAAAGAATAAGGGAACGGGTTTGGGGGTTGGAGGGATAGTGGGGTTGGGGGGGGCTGGATGAAGAGAGGGAGACAGAGAGAGAGAGTGGGGGGGAAGAAAGGGGTGGAGATGCAATTTACAGGCAATGGAAGGCGATGGAAGAGGAGTGGGAGAGTGAGAGGAGATGCAAAAGAGAGGAGGAGAGAGTGAGGGAGAAGATAAAAGGGGTGAAAATCGGGGGGGTGATAAAAATGGGCAAGAGGAAATGAAGGGAGCAGTGAGGGAGGAACTAACAAATGAAGTATGTAGAAAGTAAAGAATGCAAGTGTGGCGAAAAAGTTTGTGTGTAACAGAGAGAGAGAGATAGAGAGAGAGATAGAGAGATAGAGAGAGAGAGAGAGAGAGAGAGAGAGAGAGAGAGAGAGAGAGAGAGAGAGAGTGAGAGAGAGAGAGAGAGAGCAAGAGAGAGAGAGAGAGAGAGAGAGAAAGAGGGAGAGAGGGAGAGAGAGAGAGAGAGAGCGAGAGAGAGAGCGGGAGGCGGGGGAGAGAGAGAGAGAGAGTGAGATAGAGAGTGAGAGAGAGAGAGAGAGAGAGAGGGAGAGAGGGAGAGAGAGAGCGGGAGAGAGGGAGAGATAGAGAGAGAGAGGTTCTTCCCACCACCGCTGAATGCTAGCATAGAGCAGCCGTACGCGACGCGGGTATGAAAGGTGGGATTGTTCGGCGGCTTTCCCGCGGCCAGGAAAGTTCCCCCAGCAGCGACCCAGCGGCCCACTATCTGCCAGGAGACGGACGGGGAGGGACCCGGCTCCGATACCACACCCGCCAGGGGTGACTGGTGGCTGGGCTGGTCGGGGCCGGAGTGGGGACGGGGTGGATGGAGCTAGGGTGGGCCCGAGGTGGGGCCGAGGTAGAGGGGGATGTGCCGGGCTGGACTGGGTAGATGGTGCTGGGGTGGATTGGAAGCAGGGAGGAGGAAGAGAGGAAGAAGGAAAAAAAAAACATTGCTTTTTAGTGTGTGATATAAATACCTGGAGAATCACATGCTCACACGGCAACAGATCCACACACACATACGCGCAC
>NW_027641439.1:0-22063 GCF_949987615.1 Pollachius pollachius
GCTCTGAAAAGCATTTTGCACACATAAAAACTTGACATGTGAATATTTCTGTTACTTTCAATGGAAACGTGTTATTATGCTTACAAAAGGGTTATTTAAGCATAAACCACCATTTGGGAGTGAATTCCATTAGTTTTGAGCAATATCAACATTGTAAGGTAAAAATCACATTGTTGGTCAAAAAGTGCTTCTCTCGCTCTGAAAAGCATTTTGCACGCATAAAAACTTGACATGTGAATATTTCTGTTTCTTTCAATGGAAACGTGTTATTATGCTTACAAAAGGGTTATTTAAGCATAAACCACCATTTGGGAGTGAATTCCATTAGTTTTGAGCAATATCAAAATTGAAAGGTCAGAATCACATTGTTGGTCAAAAAGTGCTTCTCTCGCTCTGAAAAGCATTTTGCACACATAAAAACTTGACATGTGAATATTTCTGTTACTTTCAATGGAAACGTGTTATTATGCTTACAAAAGGGTTATTTAAGCATAAACCACCATTTGGGAGTGAATTCCATTAGTTTTGAGCAATATCAACATTGTAAGGTAAAAATCACATTGTTGGTCAAAAAGTGCTTCTCTCGCTCTGAAAAGCATTTTGCACGCATAAAAACTTGACATGTGAATATTTCTGTTACTTTCAATGGAAACGTGTTATTATGCTTACAAAAGGGTTATTTAAGCATAAACCACCATTTGGGAGTGAATTCCATTAGTTTTGAGCAATATCAACATTGTAAGGTAAAAATCACATTGTTGGTCAAAAAGTGCTTCTCTCGCTCTGAAAAGCATTTTGCACGCATAAAAACTTGACATGTGAATATTTCTGTTTCTTTCAATGGAAACGTGTTATTATGCTTACAAAAGGGTTATTTAAGCATAAACCACCATTTGGGAGTGAATTCCATTAGTTTTGAGCAATATCAACATTGTAAGGTAAAAATCACATTGTTGGTCAAAAAGTGCTTCTCTCGCTCTGAAAAGCATTTTGCACGCATAAAAACTTGACATGTGAATATTTCTGTTTCTTTCAATGGAAACGTGTTATTATGCTTACAAAAGGGTTATTTAAGCATAAACCACCATTTGGGAGTGAATTCCATTAGTTTTGAGCAATATCAAAATTGAAAGGTCAGAATCACATTGTTGGTCAAAAAGTGCTTCTCTCGCTCTGAAAAGCATTTTGCCACATAAAAACTTGACATGTGAATATTTCTGTTACTTTCAATGGAAACGTGTTATTATGCTTACAAAAGGGTTATTTAAGCATAAACCACCATTTGGGAGTGAATTCCATTAGTTTTGAGCAATATCAACATTGTAAGGTAAAAATCACATTGTTGGTCAAAAAGTGCTTCTCTCGCTCTGAAAAGCATTTTGCACGCATAAAAACTTGACATGTGAATATTTCTGTTTCTTTCAATGGAAACGTGTTATTATGCTTACAAAAGGGTTATTTAAGCATAAACCACCATTTGGGAGTGAATTCCATTAGTTTTGAGCAATATCAACATTGTAAGGTCAGAATCACATTGTTGGTCAAAAAGTGCTTCTCTCGCTCTCAAAAGCATTTTGCACACATAAAAACTAGAAACGTGAATATTTCTGTTACTTTCAATGGAAACGTGTTATTATGCTTACAAAAGGGTTATTTAAGCATAAACCACCATTTGGGAGTGAATTCCATTAGTTTTGAGCAATATCAACATTGTAAGGTAAAAATCACATTGTTGGTCAAAAAGTGCTTCTCTCGCTCTGAAAAGCATTTTGCACGCATAAAAACTTGACATGTGAATATTTCTGTTTCTTTCAATGGAAACGTGTTATTATGCTTACAAAAGGGTTATTTAAGCATAAACCACCATTTGGGAGTGAATTCCATTAGTTTTGAGCAATATCAACATTGTAAGGTAAAAATCACATTGTTGGTCAAAAAGTGCTTCTCTCGCTCTGAAAAGCATTTTGCACGCATAAAAACTTGACATGTGAATATTTCTGTTTCTTTCAATGGAAACGTGTTATTATGCTTACAAAAGGGTTATTTAAGCATAAACCACCATTTGGGAGTGAATTCCATTAGTTTTGAGCAATATCAAAATTGAAAGGTCAGAATCACATTGTTGGTCAAAAAGTGCTTCTCTCGCTCTGAAAAGCATTTTGCACACATAAAAACTTGACATGTGAATATTTCTGTTACTTTCAATGGAAACGTGTTATTATGCTTACAAAAGGGTTATTTAAGCATAAACCACCATTTGGGAGTGAATTCCATTAGTTTTGAGCAATATCAACATTGTAAGGTAAAAATCACATTGTTGGTCAAAAAGTGCTTCTCTCGCTCTGAAAAGCATTTTGCACGCATAAAAACTTGACATGTGAATATTTCTGTTTCTTTCAATTCAAACGTGTTATTATGCTTACAAAAAGGTTATTTAAGCATAAACCACCATTTGGGAGTGAATTCCATTAGTTTTGAGCAATATCAACATTGTAAGGTAAAAATCACATTGTTGGTCAAAAAGTGCTTCTCTCGCTCTGAAAAGCATTTTGCACGCATAAAAACTTGACATGTGAATATTTCTGTTACTTTCAATGGAAACGTGTTATTATGCTTACAAAAGGGTTATTTAAGCATAAACCACCATTTGGGAGTGAATTCCATTAGTTTTGAGCAATATCAACATTGTAAGGTAAAAATCACATTGTTGGTCAAAAAGTGCTTCTCTCGCTCTGAAAAGCATTTTGCACGCATAAAAACTTGACATGTGAATATTTCTGTTTCTTTCAATGGAAACGTGTTATTATGCTTACAAAAGGGTTATTTAAGCATAAACCACCATTTGGGAGTGAATTCCATTAGTTTTGAGCAATATCAAAATTGAAAGGTCAGAATCACATTGTTGGTCAAAAAGTGCTTCTCTCGCTCTGAAAAGCATTTTGCACACATAAAAACTTGACATGTGAATATTTCTGTTACTTTCAATGGAAACGTGTTATTATGCTTACAAAAGGGTTATTTAAGCATAAACCACCATTTGGGAGTGAATTCCATTAGTTTTGAGCAATATCAACATTGTAAGGTAAAAATCACATTGTTGGTCAAAAAGTGCTTCTCTCGCTCTGAAAAGCATTTTGCACGCATAAAAACTTGACATGTGAATATTTCTGTTTCTTTCAATGGAAACGTGTTATTATGCTTACAAAAGGGTTATTTAAGCATAAACCACCATTTGGGAGTGAATTCCATTAGTTTTGAGCAATATCAACATTGTAAGGTAAAAATCACATTGTTGGTCAAAAAGTGCTTCTCTCGCTCTGAAAAGCATTTTGCACACATAAAAACTTGACATGTGAATATTTCTGTTACTTTCAATGGAAACGTGTTATTATGCTTACAAAAGGGTTATTTAATCATAAACCACCATTTGGGAGTGAATTCCATTAGTTTTGAGCAATATCAACATTGTAAGGTAAAAATCACATTGTTGGTCAAAAAGTGCTTCTCTCGCTCTGAAAAGCATTTTGCACGCATAAAAACTTGACATGTGAATATTTCTGTTTCTTTCAATTCAAACGTGTTATTATGCTTACAAAAGGGTTATTTAAGCATAAACCACCATTTGGGAGTGAATTCCATTAGTTTTGAGCAATATCAACATTGTAAGGTCAGAATCACATTGTTGGTCAAAAAGTGCTTCTCTCGCTCTGAAAAGCATTTTGCACACATAAAAACTTGACATGTGAATATTTCTGTTACTTTCAATGGAAACGTGTTATTATGCTTACAAAAGGGTTATTTAAGCATAAACCACCATTTGGGAGTGAATTCCATTAGTTTTGAGCAATATCAACATTGTAAGGTAAAAATCACATTGTTGGTCAAAAAGTGCTTCTCTCGCTCTGAAAAGCATTTTGCACGCATAAAAACTTGACATGTGAATATTTCTGTTTCTTTCAATTCAAACGTGTTATTATGCTTACAAAAGGGTTATTTAAGCATAAACCACCATTTGGGAGTGAATTCCATTAGTTTTGAGCAATATCAACATTGTAAGGTAAAAATCACATTGTTGGTCAAAAAGTGCTTCTCTCGCTCTGAAAAGCATTTTGCACGCATAAAAACTTGACATGTGAATATTTCTGTTTCTTTCAATGGAAACGTGTTATTATGCTTACAAAAGGGTTATTTAAGCATAAACCACCATTTGGGAGTGAATTCCATTAGTTTTGAGCAATATCAACATTGTAAGGTAAAAATCACATTGTTGGTCAAAAAGTGCTTCTCTCGCTCTGAAAAGCATTTTGCACGCATAAAAACTTGACATGTGAATATTTCTGTTTCTTTCAATGGAAACGTGTTATTATGCTTACAAAAGGGTTATTTAAGCATAAACCACCATTTGGGAGTGAATTCCATTAGTTTTGAGCAATATCAACATTGTAAGGTAAAAATCACATTGTTGGTCAAAAAGTGCTTCTCTCGCTCTGAAAAGCATTTTGCACGCATAAAAACTTGACATGTGAATATTTCTGTTACTTTCAATGGAAACGTGTTATTATGCTTACAAAAGGGTTATTTAAGCATAAACCACCATTTGGGAGTGAATTCCATTAGTTTTGAGCAATATCAACATTGTAAGGTAAAAATCACATTGTTGGTCAAAAAGTGCTTCTCTCGCTCTGAAAAGCATTTTGCACGCATAAAAACTTGACATGTGAATATTTCTGTTTCTTTCAATGGAAACGTGTTATTATGCTTACAAAAGGGTTATTTAAGCATAAACCACCATTTGGGAGTGAATTCCATTAGTTTTGAGCAATATCAAAATTGAAAGGTCAGAATCACATTGTTGGTCAAAAAGTGCTTCTCTCGCTCTGAAAAGCATTTTGCACACATAAAAACTTGACATGTGAATATTTCTGTTACTTTCAATGGAAACGTGTTATTATGCTTACAAAAGGGTTATTTAAGCATAAACCACCATTTGGGAGTGAATTCCATTAGTTTTGAGCAATATCAACATTGTAAGGTAAAAATCACATTGTTGGTCAAAAAGTGCTTCTCTCGCTCTGAAAAGCATTTTGCACGCATAAAAACTTGACATGTGAATATTTCTGTTTCTTTCAATGGAAACGTGTTATTATGCTTACAAAAGGGTTATTTAAGCATAAACCACCATTTGGGAGTGAATTCCATTAGTTTTGAGCAATATCAAAATTGAAAGGTCAGAATCACATTGTTGGTCAAAAAGTGCTTCTCTCGCTCTGAAAAGCATTTTGCACACATAAAAACTTGACATGTGAATATTTCTGTTACTTTCAATGGAAACGTGTTATTATGCTTACAAAAGGGTTATTTAAGCATAAACCACCATTTGGGAGTGAATTCCATTAGTTTTGAGCAATATCAACATTGTAAGGTAAAAATCACATTGTTGGTCAAAAAGTGCTTCTCTCGCTCTGAAAAGCATTTTGCACGCATAAAAACTTGACATGTGAATATTTCTGTTTCTTTCAATGGAAACGTGTTATTATGCTTACAAAAGGGTTATTTAAGCATAAACCACCATTTGGGAGTGAATTCCATTAGTTTTGAGCAATATCAACATTGTAAGGTCAGAATCACATTGTTGGTCAAAAAGTGCTTCTCTCGCTCTCAAAAGCATTTTGCACACATAAAAACTAGAAACGTGAATATTTCTGTTACTTTCAATGGAAACGTGTTATTATGCTTACAAAAGGGTTATTTAAGCATAAACCACCATTTGGGAGTGAATTCCATTAGTTTTGAGCAATATCAACATTGTAAGGTAAAAATCACATTGTTGGTCAAAAAGTGCTTCTCTCGCTCTGAAAAGCATTTTGCACGCATAAAAACTTGACATGTGAATATTTCTGTTTCTTTCAATTCAAACGTGTTATTATGCTTACAAAAGGGTTATTTAAGCATAAACCACCATTTGGGAGTGAATTCCATTAGTTTTGAGCAATATCAACATTGTAAGGTAAAAATCACATTGTTGGTCAAAAAGTGCTTCTCTCGCTCTGAAAAGCATTTTGCACGCATAAAAACTTGACATGTGAATATTTCTGTTTCTTTCAATGGAAACGTGTTATTATGCTTACAAAAGGGTTATTTAAGCATAAACCACCATTTGGGAGTGAATTCCATTAGTTTTGAGCAATATCAAAATTGAAAGGTCAGAATCACATTGTTGGTCAAAAAGTGCTTCTCTCGCTCTGAAAAGCATTTTGCACACATAAAAACTTGACATGTGAATATTTCTGTTACTTTCAATGGAAACGTGTTATTATGCTTACAAAAGGGTTATTTAAGCATAAACCACCATTTGGGAGTGAATTCCATTAGTTTTGAGCAATATCAACATTGTAAGGTAAAAATCACATTGTTGGTCAAAAAGTGCTTCTCTCGCTCTGAAAAGCATTTTGCACGCATAAAAACTTGACATGTGAATATTTCTGTTTCTTTCAATTCAAACGTGTTATTATGCTTACAAAAGGGTTATTTAAGCATAAACCACCATTTGGGAGTGAATTCCATTAGTTTTGAGCAATATCAACATTGTAAGGTCAGAATCACATTGTTGGTCAAAAAGTGCTTCTCTCGCTCTCAAAAGCATTTTGCACACATAAAAACTAGAAACGTGAATATTTCTGTTACTTTCAATGGAAACGTGTTATTATGCTTACAAAAGGGTTATTTAAGCATAAACCACCATTTGGGAGTGAATTCCATTAGTTTTGAGCAATATCAACATTGTAAGGTAAAAATCACATTGTTGGTCAAAAAGTGCTTCTCTCGCTCTGAAAAGCATTTTGCACGCATAAAAACTTGACATGTGAATATTTCTGTTTCTTTCAATTCAAACGTGTTATTATGCTTACAAAAGGGTTATTTAAGCATAAACCACCATTTGGGAGTGAATTCCATTAGTTTTGAGCAATATCAACATTGTAAGGTAAAAATCACATTGTTGGTCAAAAAGTGCTTCTCTCGCTCTGAAAAGCATTTTGCACGCATAAAAACTTGACATGTGAATATTTCTGTTTCTTTCAATGGAAACGTGTTATTATGCTTACAAAAGGGTTATTTAAGCATAAACCACCATTTGGGAGTGAATTCCATTAGTTTTGAGCAATATCAACATTGTAAGGTAAAAATCACATTGTTGGTCAAAAAGTGCTTCTCTCGCTCTGAAAAGCATTTTGCACGCATAAAAACTTGACATGTGAATATTTCTGTTTCTTTCAATGGAAAGGTGTTATTATGCTTACAAAAGGGTTATTTAAGCATAAACCACCATTTGGGAGTGAATTCCATTAGTTTTGAGCAATATCAAAATTGAAAGGTCAGAATCACATTGTTGGTCAAAAAGTGCTTCTCTCGCTCTGAAAAGCATTTTGCACACATAAAAACTTGACATGTGAATATTTCTGTTACTTTCAATGGAAAATGTTATTATGCTTACAAAAGGGTTATTTAAGCATAAACCACCATTTGGGAGTGAATTCCATTAGTTTTGAGCAATATCAACATTGTAAGGTAAAAATCACATTGTTGGTCAAAAAGTGCTTCTCTCGCTCTGAAAAGAATTTTGCACGCATAAAAACTTGACATGTGAATATTTCTGTTTCTTTCAATTCAAACGTGTTATTATGCTTACAAAAGGGTTATTTAAGCATAAACCACCATTTGGGAGTGAATTCCATTAGTTTTGAGCAATATCAACATTGTAAGGTCAGAATCACATTGTTGGTCAAAAAGTGCTTCTCTCGCTCTGAAAAGCATTTTGCACACATAAAAACTTGACATGTGAATATTTCTGTTACTTTCAATGGAAACGTGTTATTATGCTTACAAAAGGGTTATTTAAGCATAAACCACCATTTGGGAGTGAATTCCATTAGTTTTGAGCAATATCAACATTGTAAGGTAAAAATCACATTGTTGGTCAAAAAGTGCTTCTCTCGCTCTGAAAAGCATTTTGCACGCATAAAAACTTGACATGTGAATATTTCTGTTTCTTTCAATTCAAACGTGTTATTATGCTTACAAAAGGGTTATTTAAGCATAAACCACCATTTGGGAGTGAATTCCATTAGTTTTGAGCAATATCAACATTGTAAGGTAAAAATCACATTGTTGGTCAAAAAGTGCTTCTCTCGCTCTGAAAAGCATTTTGCACGCATAAAAACTTGACATGTGAATATTTCTGTTTCTTTCAATGGAAACGTGTTATTATGCTTACAAAAGGGTTATTTAAGCATAAACCACCATTTGGGAGTGAATTCCATTAGTTTTGAGCAATATCAACATTGTAAGGTCAGAATCACATTGTTGGTCAAAAAGTGCTTCTCTCGCTCTCAAAAGCATTTTGCACACATAAAAACTAGAAACGTGAATATTTCTGTTACTTTCAATGGAAACGTGTTATTATGCTTACAAAAGGGTTATTTAAGCATAAACCACCATTTGGGAGTGAATTCCATTAGTTTTGAGCAATATCAAAATTGAAAGGTCAGAATCACATTGTTGGTCAAAAAGTGCTTCTCTCGCTCTGAAAAGCATTTTGCACACATAAAAACTTGACATGTGAATATTTCTGTTACTTTCAATGGAAACGTGTTATTATGCTTACAAAAGGGTTATTTAAGCATAAACCACCATTTGGGAGTGAATTCCATTAGTTTTGAGCAATATCAACATTGTAAGGTAAAAATCACATTGTTGGTCAAAAAGTGCTTCTCTCGCTCTGAAAAGCATTTTGCACGCATAAAAACTTGACATGTGAATATTTCTGTTACTTTCAATGGAAACGTGTTATTATGCTTACAAAAGGGTTATTTAAGCATAAACCACCATTTGGGAGTGAATTCCATTAGTTTTGAGCAATATCAACATTGTAAGGTAAAAATCACATTGTTGGTCAAAAAGTGCTTCTCTCGCTCTGAAAAGCATTTTGCACGCATAAAAACTTGACATGTGAATATTTCTGTTTCTTTCAATGGAAACGTGTTATTATGCTTACAAAAGGGTTATTTAAGCATAAACCACCATTTGGGAGTGAATTCCATTAGTTTTGAGCAATATCAAAATTGAAAGGTCAGAATCACATTGTTGGTCAAAAAGTGCTTCTCTCGCTCTGAAAAGCATTTTGCACACATAAAAACTTGACATGTGAATATTTCTGTTACTTTCAATGGAAACGTGTTATTATGCTTACAAAAGGGTTATTTAAGCATAAACCACCATTTGGGAGTGAATTCCATTAGTTTTGAGCAATATCAACATTGTAAGGTAAAAATCACATTGTTGGTCAAAAAGTGCTTCTCTCGCTCTGAAAAGCATTTTGCACGCATAAAAACTTGACATGTGAATATTTCTGTTTCTTTCAATGGAAACGTGTTATTATGCTTACAAAAGGGTTATTTAAGCATAAACCACCATTTGGGAGTGAATTCCATTAGTTTTGAGCAATATCAAAATTGAAAGGTCAGAATCACATTGTTGGTCAAAAAGTGCTTCTCTCGCTCTGAAAAGCATTTTGCACACATAAAAACTTGACATGTGAATATTTCTGTTACTTTCAATGGAAACGTGTTATTATGCTTACAAAAGGGTTATTTAAGCATAAACCACCATTTGGGAGTGAATTCCATTAGTTTTGAGCAATATCAACATTGTAAGGTAAAAATCACATTGTTGGTCAAAAAGTGCTTCTCTCGCTCTGAAAAGCATTTTGCACGCATAAAAACTTGACATGTGAATATTTCTGTTTCTTTCAATGGAAACGTGTTATTATGCTTACAAAAGGGTTATTTAAGCATAAACCACCATTTGGGAGTGAATTCCATTAGTTTTGAGCAATATCAAAATTGAAAGGTCAGAATCACATTGTTGGTCAAAAAGTGCTTCTCTCGCTCTGAAAAGCATTTTGCACACATAAAAACTTGACATGTGAATATTTCTGTTACTTTCAATGGAAACGTGTTATTATGCTTACAAAAGGGTTATTTAAGCATAAACCACCATTTGGGAGTGAATTCCATTAGTTTTGAGCAATATCAACATTGTAAGGTAAAAATCACATTGTTGGTCAAAAAGTGCTTCTCTCGCTCTGAAAAGCATTTTGCACGCATAAAAACTTGACATGTGAATATTTCTGTTACTTTCAATGGAAACGTGTTATTATGCTTACAAAAGGGTTATTTAAGCATAAACCACCATTTGGGAGTGAATTCCATTAGTTTTGAGCAATATCAACATTGTAAGGTAAAAATCACATTGTTGGTCAAAAAGTGCTTCTCTCGCTCTGAAAAGCATTTTGCACGCATAAAAACTTGACATGTGAATATTTCTGTTTCTTTCAATGGAAACGTGTTATTATGCTTACAAAAGGGTTATTTAAGCATAAACCACCATTTGGGAGTGAATTCCATTAGTTTTGAGCAATATCAACATTGTAAGGTAAAAATCACATTGTTGGTCAAAAAGTGCTTCTCTCGCTCTGAAAAGCATTTTGCACGCATAAAAACTTGACATGTGAATATTTCTGTTTCTTTCAATGGAAAGGTGTTATTATGCTTACAAAAGGGTTATTTAAGCATAAACCACCATTTGGGAGTGAATTCCATTAGTTTTGAGCAATATCAAAATTGAAAGGTCAGAATCACATTGTTGGTCAAAAAGTGCTTCTCTCGCTCTGAAAAGCATTTTGCACACATAAAAACTTGACATGTGAATATTTCTGTTACTTTCAATGGAAACGTGTTATTATGCTTACAAAAGGGTTATTTAAGCATAAACCACCATTTGGGAGTGAATTCCATTAGTTTTGAGCAATATCAACATTGTAAGGTAAAAATCACATTGTTGGTCAAAAAGTGCTTCTCTCGCTCTGAAAAGCATTTTGCACGCATAAAAACTTGACATGTGAATATTTCTGTTTCTTTCAATGGAAACGTGTTATTATGCTTACAAAAGGGTTATTTAAGCATAAACCACCATTTGGGAGTGAATTCCATTAGTTTTGAGCAATATCAACATTGTAAGGTCAGAATCACATTGTTGGTCAAAAAGTGCTTCTCTCGCTCTCAAAAGCATTTTGCACACATAAAAACTAGAAACGTGAATATTTCTGTTACTTTCAATGGAAACGTGTTATTATGCTTACAAAAGGGTTATTTAAGCATAAACCACCATTTGGGAGTGAATTCCATTAGTTTTGAGCAATATCAACATTGTAAGGTAAAAATCACATTGTTGGTCAAAAAGTGCTTCTCTCGCTCTGAAAAGCATTTTGCACGCATAAAAACTTGACATGTGAATATTTCTGTTTCTTTCAATGGAAACGTGTTATTATGCTTACAAAAGGGTTATTTAAGCATAAACCACCATTTGGGAGTGAATTCCATTAGTTTTGAGCAATATCAACATTGTAAGGTAAAAATCACATTGTTGGTCAAAAAGTGCTTCTCTCGCTCTGAAAAGCATTTTGCACGCATAAAAACTTGACATGTGAATATTTCTGTTTCTTTCAATGGAAACGTGTTATTATGCTTACAAAAGGGTTATTTAAGCATAAACCACCATTTGGGAGTGAATTCCATTAGTTTTGAGCAATATCAAAATTGAAAGGTCAGAATCACATTGTTGGTCAAAAAGTGCTTCTCTCGCTCTGAAAAGCATTTTGCACACATAAAAACTTGACATGTGAATATTTCTGTTACTTTCAATGGAAACGTGTTATTATGCTTACAAAAGGGTTATTTAAGCATAAACCACCATTTGGGAGTGAATTCCATTAGTTTTGAGCAATATCAACATTGTAAGGTAAAAATCACATTGTTGGTCAAAAAGTGCTTCTCTCGCTCTGAAAAGCATTTTGCACGCATAAAAACTTGACATGTGAATATTTCTGTTTCTTTCAATTCAAACGTGTTATTATGCTTACAAAAGGGTTATTTAAGCATAAACCACCATTTGGGAGTGAATTCCATTAGTTTTGAGCAATATCAACATTGTAAGGTAAAAATCACATTGTTGGTCAAAAAGTGCTTCTCTCGCTCTGAAAAGCATTTTGCACGCATAAAAACTTGACATGTGAATATTTCTGTTACTTTCAATGGAAACGTGTTATTATGCTTACAAAAGGGTTATTTAAGCATAAACCACCATTTGGGAGTGAATTCCATTAGTTTTGAGCAATATCAACATTGTAAGGTAAAAATCACATTGTTGGTCAAAAAGTGCTTCTCTCGCTCTGAAAAGCATTTTGCACGCATAAAAACTTGACATGTGAATATTTCTGTTTCTTTCAATGGAAACGTGTTATTATGCTTACAAAAGGGTTATTTAAGCATAAACCACCATTTGGGAGTGAATTCCATTAGTTTTGAGCAATATCAAAATTGAAAGGTCAGAATCACATTGTTGGTCAAAAAGTGCTTCTCTCGCTCTGAAAAGCATTTTGCACACATAAAAACTTGACATGTGAATATTTCTGTTACTTTCAATGGAAACGTGTTATTATGCTTACAAAAGGGTTATTTAAGCATAAACCACCATTTGGGAGTGAATTCCATTAGTTTTGAGCAATATCAACATTGTAAGGTAAAAATCACATTGTTGGTCAAAAAGTGCTTCTCTCGCTCTGAAAAGCATTTTGCACGCATAAAAACTTGACATGTGAATATTTCTGTTTCTTTCAATGGAAACGTGTTATTATGCTTACAAAAGGGTTATTTAAGCATAAACCACCATTTGGGAGTGAATTCCATTAGTTTTGAGCAATATCAACATTGTAAGGTAAAAATCACATTGTTGGTCAAAAAGTGCTTCTCTCGCTCTGAAAAGCATTTTGCACACATAAAAACTTGACATGTGAATATTTCTGTTACTTTCAATGGAAACGTGTTATTATGCTTACAAAAGGGTTATTTAATCATAAACCACCATTTGGGAGTGAATTCCATTAGTTTTGAGCAATATCAACATTGTAAGGTAAAAATCACATTGTTGGTCAAAAAGTGCTTCTCTCGCTCTGAAAAGCATTTTGCACGCATAAAAACTTGACATGTGAATATTTCTGTTTCTTTCAATTCAAACGTGTTATTATGCTTACAAAAGGGTTATTTAAGCATAAACCACCATTTGGGAGTGAATTCCATTAGTTTTGAGCAATATCAACATTGTAAGGTCAGAATCACATTGTTGGTCAAAAAGTGCTTCTCTCGCTCTGAAAAGCATTTTGCACACATAAAAACTTGACATGTGAATATTTCTGTTACTTTCAATGGAAACGTGTTATTATGCTTACAAAAGGGTTATTTAAGCATAAACCACCATTTGGGAGTGAATTCCATTAGTTTTGAGCAATATCAACATTGTAAGGTAAAAATCACATTGTTGGTCAAAAAGTGCTTCTCTCGCTCTGAAAAGCATTTTGCACGCATAAAAACTTGACATGTGAATATTTCTGTTTCTTTCAATTCAAACGTGTTATTATGCTTACAAAAGGGTTATTTAAGCATAAACCACCATTTGGGAGTGAATTCCATTAGTTTTGAGCAATATCAACATTGTAAGGTAAAAATCACATTGTTGGTCAAAAAGTGCTTCTCTCGCTCTGAAAAGCATTTTGCACGCATAAAAACTTGACATGTGAATATTTCTGTTTCTTTCAATGGAAACGTGTTATTATGCTTACAAAAGGGTTATTTAAGCATAAACCACCATTTGGGAGTGAATTCCATTAGTTTTGAGCAATATCAACATTGTAAGGTAAAAATCACATTGTTGGTCAAAAAGTGCTTCTCTCGCTCTGAAAAGCATTTTGCACGCATAAAAACTTGACATGTGAATATTTCTGTTTCTTTCAATGGAAACGTGTTATTATGCTTACAAAAGGGTTATTTAAGCATAAACCACCATTTGGGAGTGAATTCCATTAGTTTTGAGCAATATCAACATTGTAAGGTAAAAATCACATTGTTGGTCAAAAAGTGCTTCTCTCGCTCTGAAAAGCATTTTGCACACATAAAAACTTGACATGTGAATATTTCTGTTACTTTCAATGGAAACGTGTTATTATGCTTACAAAAGGGTTATTTAAGCATAAACCACCATTTGGGAGTGAATTCCATTAGTTTTGAGCAATATCAACATTGTAAGGTAAAAATCACATTGTTGGTCAAAAAGTGCTTCTCTCGCTCTGAAAAGCATTTTGCACGCATAAAAACTTGACATGTGAATATTTCTGTTTCTTTCAATTCAAACGTGTTATTATGCTTACAAAAGGGTTATTTAAGCATAAACCACCATTTGGGAGTGAATTCCATTAGTTTTGAGCAATATCAACATTGTAAGGTCAGAATCACATTGTTGGTCAAAAAGTGCTTCTCTCGCTCTGAAAAGCATTTTGCACACATAAAAACTTGACATGTGAATATTTCTGTTACTTTCAATGGAAACGTGTTATTATGCTTACAAAAGGGTTATTTAAGCATAAACCACCATTTGGGAGTGAATTCCATTAGTTTTGAGCAATATCAACATTGTAAGGTAAAAATCACATTGTTGGTCAAAAAGTGCTTCTCTCGCTCTGAAAAGCATTTTGCACGCATAAAAACTTGACATGTGAATATTTCTGTTTCTTTCAATTCAAACGTGTTATTATGCTTACAAAAGGGTTATTTAAGCATAAACCACCATTTGGGAGTGAATTCCATTAGTTTTGAGCAATATCAACATTGTAAGGTAAAAATTACATTGTTGGTCAAAAAGTGCTTCTCTCGCTCTGAAAAGCATTTTGCACGCATAAAAACTTGACATGTGAATATTTCTGTTTCTTTCAATGGAAACGTGTTATTATGCTTACAAAAGGGTTATTTAAGCATAAACCACCATTTGGGAGTGAATTCCATTAGTTTTGAGCAATATCAACATTGTAAGGTCAGAATCACATTGTTGGTCAAAAAGTGCTTCTCTCGCTCTCAAAAGCATTTTGCACACATAAAAACTAGAAACGTGAATATTTCTGTTACTTTCAATGGAAACGTGTTATTATGCTTACAAAAGGGTTATTTAAGCATAAACCACCATTTGGGAGTGAATTCCATTAGTTTTGAGCAATATCAAAATTGAAAGGTCAGAATCACATTGTTGGTCAAAAAGTGCTTCTCTCGCTCTGAAAAGCATTTTGCACACATAAAAACTTGACATGTGAATATTTCTGTTACTTTCAATGGAAACGTGTTATTATGCTTACAAAAGGGTTATTTAAGCATAAACCACCATTTGGGAGTGAATTCCATTAGTTTTGAGCAATATCAACATTGTAAGGTAAAAATCACATTGTTGGTCAAAAAGTGCTTCTCTCGCTCTGAAAAGCATTTTGCACGCATAAAAACTTGACATGTGAATATTTCTGTTTCTTTCAATTCAAACGTGTTATTATGCTTACAAAAGGGTTATTTAAGCATAAACCACCATTTGGGAGTGAATTCCATTAGTTTTGAGCAATATCAACATTGTAAGGTAAAAATCACATTGTTGGTCAAAAAGTGCTTCTCTCGCTCTGAAAAGCATTTTGCACGCATAAAAACTTGACATGTGAATATTTCTGTTTCTTTCAATGGAAACGTGTTATTATGCTTACAAAAGGGTTATTTAAGCATAAACCACCATTTGGGAGTGAATTCCATTAGTTTTGAGCAATATCAACATTGTAAGGTAAAAATCACATTGTTGGTCAAAAAGTGCTTCTCTCGCTCTGAAAAGCATTTTGCACGCATAAAAACTTGACATGTGAATATTTCTGTTTCTTTCAATGGAAAGGTGTTATTATGCTTACAAAAGGGTTATTTAAGCATAAACCACCATTTGGGAGTGAATTCCATTAGTTTTGAGCAATATCAAAATTGAAAGGTCAGAATCACATTGTTGGTCAAAAAGTGCTTCTCTCGCTCTGAAAAGCATTTTGCACACATAAAAACTTGACATGTGAATATTTCTGTTACTTTCAATGGAAACGTGTTATTATGCTTACAAAAGGGTTATTTAAGCATAAACCACCATTTGGGAGTGAATTCCATTAGTTTTGAGCAATATCAACATTGTAAGGTAAAAATCACATTGTTGGTCAAAAAGTGCTTCTCTCGCTCTGAAAAGAATTTTGCACGCATAAAAACTTGACATGTGAATATTTCTGTTTCTTTCAATTCAAACGTGTTATTATGCTTACAAAAGGGTTATTTAAGCATAAACCACCATTTGGGAGTGAATTCCATTAGTTTTGAGCAATATCAACATTGTAAGGTCAGAATCACATTGTTGGTCAAAAAGTGCTTCTCTCGCTCTGAAAAGCATTTTGCACACATAAAAACTTGACATGTGAATATTTCTGTTACTTTCAATGGAAACGTGTTATTATGCTTACAAAAGGGTTATTTAAGCATAAACCACCATTTGGGAGTGAATTCCATTAGTTTTGAGCAATATCAACATTGTAAGGTAAAAATCACATTGTTGGTCAAAAAGTGCTTCTCTCGCTCTGAAAAGCATTTTGCACGCATAAAAACTTGACATGTGAATATTTCTGTTTCTTTCAATTCAAACGTGTTATTATGCTTACAAAAGGGTTATTTAAGCATAAACCACCATTTGGGAGTGAATTCCATTAGTTTTGAGCAATATCAACATTGTAAGGTAAAAATCACATTGTTGGTCAAAAAGTGCTTCTCTCGCTCTGAAAAGCATTTTGCACGCATAAAAACTTGACATGTGAATATTTCTGTTTCTTTCAATGGAAACGTGTTATTATGCTTACAAAAGGGTTATTTAAGCATAAACCACCATTTGGGAGTGAATTCCATTAGTTTTGAGCAATATCAACATTGTAAGGTCAGAATCACATTGTTGGTCAAAAAGTGCTTCTCTCGCTCTCAAAAGCATTTTGCACACATAAAAACTAGAAACGTGAATATTTCTGTTACTTTCAATGGAAACGTGTTATTATGCTTACAAAAGGGTTATTTAAGCATAAACCACCATTTGGGAGTGAATTCCATTAGTTTTGAGCAATATCAAAATTGAAAGGTCAGAATCACATTGTTGGTCAAAAAGTGCTTCTCTCGCTCTGAAAAGCATTTTGCACACATAAAAACTTGACATGTGAATATTTCTGTTACTTTCAATGGAAACGTGTTATTATGCTTACAAAAGGGTTATTTAAGCATAAACCACCATTTGGGAGTGAATTCCATTAGTTTTGAGCAATATCAACATTGTAAGGTAAAAATCACATTGTTGGTCAAAAAGTGCTTCTCTCGCTCTGAAAAGCATTTTGCACGCATAAAAACTTGACATGTGAATATTTCTGTTTCTTTCAATGGAAACGTGTTATTATGCTTACAAAAGGGTTATTTAAGCATAAACCACCATTTGGGAGTGAATTCCATTAGTTTTGAGCAATATCAAAATTGAAAGGTCAGAATCACATTGTTGGTCAAAAAGTGCTTCTCTCGCTCTGAAAAGCATTTTGCACACATAAAAACTTGACATGTGAATATTTCTGTTACTTTCAATGGAAACGTGTTATTATGCTTACAAAAGGGTTATTTAAGCATAAACCACCATTTGGGAGTGAATTCCATTAGTTTTGAGCAATATCAACATTGTAAGGTAAAAATCACATTGTTGGTCAAAAAGTGCTTCTCTCGCTCTGAAAAGCATTTTGCACGCATAAAAACTTGACATGTGAATATTTCTGTTTCTTTCAATTCAAACGTGTTATTATGCTTACAAAAGGGTTATTTAAGCATAAACCACCATTTGGGAGTGAATTCCATTAGTTTTGAGCAATATCAACATTGTAAGGTAAAAATCACATTGTTGGTCAAAAAGTGCTTCTCTCGCTCTGAAAAGCATTTTGCACGCATAAAAACTTGACATGTGAATATTTCTGTTTCTTTCAATGGAAACGTGTTATTATGCTTACAAAAGGGTTATTTAAGCATAAACCACCATTTGGGAGTGAATTCCATTAGTTTTGAGCAATATCAACATTGTAAGGTAAAAATCACATTGTTGGTCAAAAAGTGCTTCTCTCGCTCTGAAAAGCATTTTGCACGCATAAAAACTTGACATGTGAATATTTCTGTTTCTTTCAATGGAAACGTGTTATTATGCTTACAAAAGGGTTATTTAAGCATAAACCACCATTTGGGAGTGAATTCCATTAGTTTTGAGCAATATCAACATTGTAAGGTAAAAATCACATTGTTGGTCAAAAAGTGCTTCTCTCGCTCTGAAAAGCATTTTGCACACATAAAAACTTGACATGTGAATATTTCTGTTACTTTCAATGGAAACGTGTTATTATGCTTACAAAAGGGTTATTTAAGCATAAACCACCATTTGGGAGTGAATTCCATTAGTTTTGAGCAATATCAACATTGTAAGGTAAAAATCACATTGTTGGTCAAAAAGTGCTTCTCTCGCTCTGAAAAGCATTTTGCACGCATAAAAACTTGACATGTGAATATTTCTGTTTCTTTCAATTCAAACGTGTTATTATGCTTACAAAAGGGTTATTTAAGCATAAACCACCATTTGGGAGTGAATTCCATTAGTTTTGAGCAATATCAACATTGTAAGGTCAGAATCACATTGTTGGTCAAAAAGTGCTTCTCTCGCTCTGAAAAGCATTTTGCACACATAAAAACTTGACATGTGAATATTTCTGTTACTTTCAATGGAAACGTGTTATTATGCTTACAAAAGGGTTATTTAAGCATAAACCACCATTTGGGAGTGAATTCCATTAGTTTTGAGCAATATCAACATTGTAAGGTAAAAATCACATTGTTGGTCAAAAAGTGCTTCTCTCGCTCTGAAAAGCATTTTGCACGCATAAAAACTTGACATGTGAATATTTCTGTTTCTTTCAATTCAAACGTGTTATTATGCTTACAAAAGGGTTATTTAAGCATAAACCACCATTTGGGAGTGAATTCCATTAGTTTTGAGCAATATCAACATTGTAAGGTAAAAATTACATTGTTGGTCAAAAAGTGCTTCTCTCGCTCTGAAAAGCATTTTGCACGCATAAAAACTTGACATGTGAATATTTCTGTTTCTTTCAATGGAAACGTGTTATTATGCTTACAAAAGGGTTATTTAAGCATAAACCACCATTTGGGAGTGAATTCCATTAGTTTTGAGCAATATCAACATTGTAAGGTCAGAATCACATTGTTGGTCAAAAAGTGCTTCTCTCGCTCTCAAAAGCATTTTGCACACATAAAAACTAGAAACGTGAATATTTCTGTTACTTTCAATGGAAACGTGTTATTATGCTTACAAAAGGGTTATTTAAGCATAAACCACCATTTGGGAGTGAATTCCATTAGTTTTGAGCAATATCAAAATTGAAAGGTCAGAATCACATTGTTGGTCAAAAAGTGCTTCTCTCGCTCTGAAAAGCATTTTGCACACATAAAAACTTGACATGTGAATATTTCTGTTACTTTCAATGGAAACGTGTTATTATGCTTACAAAAGGGTTATTTAAGCATAAACCACCATTTGGGAGTGAATTCCATTAGTTTTGAGCAATATCAACATTGTAAGGTAAAAATCACATTGTTGGTCAAAAAGTGCTTCTCTCGCTCTGAAAAGCATTTTGCACGCATAAAAACTTGACATGTGAATATTTCTGTTTCTTTCAATTCAAACGTGTTATTATGCTTACAAAAGGGTTATTTAAGCATAAACCACCATTTGGGAGTGAATTCCATTAGTTTTGAGCAATATCAACATTGTAAGGTAAAAATCACATTGTTGGTCAAAAAGTGCTTCTCTCGCTCTGAAAAGCATTTTGCACGCATAAAAACTTGACATGTGAATATTTCTGTTTCTTTCAATGGAAACGTGTTATTATGCTTACAAAAGGGTTATTTAAGCATAAACCACCATTTGGGAGTGAATTCCATTAGTTTTGAGCAATATCAACATTGTAAGGTAAAAATCACATTGTTGGTCAAAAAGTGCTTCTCTCGCTCTGAAAAGCATTTTGCACGCATAAAAACTTGACATGTGAATATTTCTGTTTCTTTCAATGGAAAGGTGTTATTATGCTTACAAAAGGGTTATTTAAGCATAAACCACCATTTGGGAGTGAATTCCATTAGTTTTGAGCAATATCAAAATTGAAAGGTCAGAATCACATTGTTGGTCAAAAAGTGCTTCTCTCGCTCTGAAAAGCATTTTGCACACATAAAAACTTGACATGTGAATATTTCTGTTACTTTCAATGGAAACGTGTTATTATGCTTACAAAAGGGTTATTTAAGCATAAACCACCATTTGGGAGTGAATTCCATTAGTTTTGAGCAATATCAACATTGTAAGGTAAAAATCACATTGTTGGTCAAAAAGTGCTTCTCTCGCTCTGAAAAGAATTTTGCACGCATAAAAACTTGACATGTGAATATTTCTGTTTCTTTCAATTCAAACGTGTTATTATGCTTACAAAAGGGTTATTTAAGCATAAACCACCATTTGGGAGTGAATTCCATTAGTTTTGAGCAATATCAACATTGTAAGGTCAGAATCACATTGTTGGTCAAAAAGTGCTTCTCTCGCTCTGAAAAGCATTTTGCACACATAAAAACTTGACATGTGAATATTTCTGTTACTTTCAATGGAAACGTGTTATTATGCTTACAAAAGGGTTATTTAAGCATAAACCACCATTTGGGAGTGAATTCCATTAGTTTTGAGCAATATCAACATTGTAAGGTAAAAATCACATTGTTGGTCAAAAAGTGCTTCTCTCGCTCTGAAAAGCATTTTGCACGCATAAAAACTTGACATGTGAATATTTCTGTTTCTTTCAATTCAAACGTGTTATTATGCTTACAAAAGGGTTATTTAAGCATAAACCACCATTTGGGAGTGAATTCCATTAGTTTTGAGCAATATCAACATTGTAAGGTAAAAATCACATTGTTGGTCAAAAAGTGCTTCTCTCGCTCTGAAAAGCATTTTGCACGCATAAAAACTTGACATGTGAATATTTCTGTTTCTTTCAATGGAAACGTGTTATTATGCTTACAAAAGGGTTATTTAAGCATAAACCACCATTTGGGAGTGAATTCCATTAGTTTTGAGCAATATCAACATTGTAAGGTCAGAATCACATTGTTGGTCAAAAAGTGCTTCTCTCGCTCTCAAAAGCATTTTGCACACATAAAAACTAGAAACGTGAATATTTCTGTTACTTTCAATGGAAACGTGTTATTATGCTTACAAAAGGGTTATTTAAGCATAAACCACCATTTGGGAGTGAATTCCATTAGTTTTGAGCAATATCAAAATTGAAAGGTCAGAATCACATTGTTGGTCAAAAAGTGCTTCTCTCGCTCTGAAAAGCATTTTGCACACATAAAAACTTGACATGTGAATATTTCTGTTACTTTCAATGGAAACGTGTTATTATGCTTACAAAAGGGTTATTTAAGCATAAACCACCATTTGGGAGTGAATTCCATTAGTTTTGAGCAATATCAACATTGTAAGGTAAAAATCACATTGTTGGTCAAAAAGTGCTTCTCTCGCTCTGAAAAGCATTTTGCACGCATAAAAACTTGACATGTGAATATTTCTGTTTCTTTCAATGGAAACGTGTTATTATGCTTACAAAAGGGTTATTTAAGCATAAACCACCATTTGGGAGTGAATTCCATTAGTTTTGAGCAATATCAAAATTGAAAGGTCAGAATCACATTGTTGGTCAAAAAGTGCTTCTCTCGCTCTGAAAAGCATTTTGCACACATAAAAACTTGACATGTGAATATTTCTGTTACTTTCAATGGAAACGTGTTATTATGCTTACAAAAGGGTTATTTAAGCATAAACCACCATTTGGGAGTGAATTCCATTAGTTTTGAGCAATATCAACATTGTAAGGTAAAAATCACATTGTTGGTCAAAAAGTGCTTCTCTCGCTCTGAAAAGCATTTTGCACGCATAAAAA
>NW_027641438.1:0-77967 GCF_949987615.1 Pollachius pollachius
ACCAACAATGTGATTCTGACCTTTCAATTTTGATATTGCTCAAAACTAATGGAATTCACTCCCAAATGGTGGTTTATGCACAAATAACCCTTTTGTAAGCATAATAACACGTTTCCATTGAAAGAAACAGAAATATTCACATGTCAAGTTTTTATGCGTGCAAAATGCTTTTCAGAGCGAGAGAAGCACTTTTTGACCAACAATGTGATTTTTACCTTTCAATTTTGATATTGCTCAAAACTAATGGAATTCACTCCCAAATGGTGGTTTATGCTTAAATAACCCTTTTGTAAGCATAATAACACGTTTCCATTGAAAGAAACAGAAATATTCACATGTCAAGTTTTTATGCGTGCAAAATGCTTTTCAGAGCGAGAGAAGCACTTTTTGACCAACAATGTGACTCTGACCTTTCAATTTTGATATTGCTCAAAACTAATGGAATTCACTCCCAAATGGTGGTTTATGCTTAAATAACCCGTTTGTAAGCATAATAACACGTTTCCATTGAAAGTAACAGAAATATTCACATGTCAAGTTTTTATGTGTGCAAAATGCTTTTCAGAGCGAGAGAAGCACTTTTTGACCAACAATGTGATTCTGACCTTTCAATTTTGATATTGCTCAAAACTAATGGAATTCACTCCCAAATGGTGGTTTATGCTTAAATAACCCTTTTGTAAGCATAATAACACGTTTCCATTGAAAGAAACAGAAATATTCACATGTCAAGTTTTTATGCGTGCAAAATGCTTTTCAGAGCGAGAGAAGCACTTTTTGACCAACAATGTGATTTTTACCTTTCAATTTTGATATTGCTCAAAACTAATGGAATTCACTCCCAAATGGTGGTTTATGCTTAAATAACCCTTTTGTAAGCATAATAACACGTTTCCATTGAAAGAAACAGAAATATTCACATGTCAAGTTTTTATGCGTGCAAAATGCTTTTCAGAGCGAGAGAAGCACTTTTTGACCAACAATGTGACTCTGACCTTTCAATTTTGATATTGCTCAAAACTAATGGAATTCACTCCCAAATGGTGGTTTATGCTTAAATAACCCATTTGTAAGCATAATAACACGTTTCCATTGAAAGTAACAGAAATATTCACATGTCAAGTTTTTATGTGTGCAAAATGCTTTTCAGAGCGAGAGAAGCACTTTTTGACCAACAATGTGATTCTGACCTTTCAATTTTGATATTGCTCAAAACTAATGGAATTCACTCCCAAATGGTGGTTTATGCTTAAATAACCCTTTTGTAAGCATAATAACACGTTTCCATTGAAAGAAACAGAAATATTCACATGTCAAGTTTTTATGTGTGCAAAATGCTTTTCAGAGCGAAAGAAGCACTTTTTGACCAACAATGTGATTTTTACCTTACAATGTTGATATTGCTCAAAACTAATGGAATTCACTCCCAAATGGTGGTTTATGCTTAAATAACCCTTTTGTAACCATAATAAAACGTTTCCATTGAAAGTAACAGAAATATTCACATGTCAAGTTTTTATGTGTGCAAAATGCTTTTCAGAGCGAGTGAAGCACTTTTTGACCAACAATGTGATTCTGACCTTTCAATTTTGATATTGCTCAAAACTAATGGAATTCACTCCCAAATGGTGGTTTATGCTTAAATAACCCTTTTGTAAGCATAATAACACGTTTCCATTGAAAGTAACAGAAATATTCACATGTCAAGTTTTTATGTGTGCAAAATGCTTTTCAGAGCGAGAGAAGCACTTTTTGACCAACAATGTGATTCTGACCTTTCAATTTTGATGTTGCTCAAAACTAATGGAATTCACTCCCAAATGGTGGTTTATGCTTAAATAACCCTTTTGTAAGCATAATAACACGTTTGAATTGAAAGAAACAGAAATATTCACATGTCAAGTTTTTATGCGTGCAAAATGCTTTTCAGAGCGAGAGAAGCACTTTTTGACCAACAATGTGATTTTTACCTTTCAATTTTGATATTGCTCAAAACTAATGGAATTCACTCCCAAATGGTGGTTTATGCTTAAATAACCCTTTTGTATCATAATAACACGTTTCCATTGAAAGAAACAGAAATATTCACATGTCAAGTTTTTATGCGTGCAAAATGCTTTTCAGAGCGAGAGAAGCACTTTTTGACCAACAATGTGACTCTGACCTTTCAATTTTGATATTGCTCAAAACTAATGGAATTCACTCCCAAATGGTGGTTTATGCTTAAATAACCCGTTTGTAAGCATAATAACACGTTTCCATTGAAAGTAACAGAAATATTCACATGTCAAGTTTTTATGTGTGCAAAATGCTTTTCAGAGCGAGAGAAGCACTTTTTGACCAACAATGTGATTCTGACCTTTCAATTTTGATATTGCTCAAAACTAATGGAATTCACTCCCAAATGGTGGTTTATGCTTAAATAACCCTTTTGTAAGCATAATAACACGTTTCCATTGAAAGAAACAGAAATATTCACATGTCAAGTTTTTATGTGTGCAAAATGCTTTTCAGAGCGAGAGAAGCACTTTTTGACCAACAATGTGATTTTTACCTTACAATGTTGATATTGCTCAAAACTAATGGAATTCACTCCCAAATGGTGGTTTATGCTTAAATAACCCTTTTGTAAGCATAATAACACGTTTCCATTGAAAGAAACAGAAATATTCACATGTCAAGTTTTTATGTGTGCAAAATGCTTTTCAGAGAGAGAGAAGCACTTTTTGACCAACAATGTGATTCTGACCTTTCAATTTTGATATTGCTCAAAACTAATGGAATTCACTCCCAAATGGTGGTTTATGCATAAATAACCCTTTTGTAAGCATAATAACACGTTTCCATTGAAAGTAACAGAAATATTCACATGTCAAGTTTTTATGCGTGCAAAATGCTTTTCAGAGCGAGAGAAGCACTTTTTGACCAACAATGTGACTCTGACCTTTCAATTTTGATATTGCTCAAAACTAATGGAATTCACTCCCAAATGGTGGTTTATGCTTAAATAACCCTTTTGTAAGCATAATAACACGTTTCCATTGAAAGTAACAGAAATATTCACATGTCAAGTTTTTATGTGTGCAAAATGCTTTTCAGAGCGAGAGAAGCACTTTTTGACCAACAATGTGATTCTGACCTTACAATTTTGATATTGCTCAAAACTAATGGAATTCACTCCCAAATGGTGGTTTATGCTTAAATAACCCTTTTGTAAGCATAATAACACGTTTCCATTGAAAGTAACAGAAATATTCACATGTCAAGTTTTTATGTGTGCAAAATGCTTTTCAGAGCGAGAGAAGCACTTTTTGACCAACAATGTGATTTTTACCTTACAATGTTGATATTGCTCAAAACTAATGGAATTCACTCCCAAATGGTGGTTTATGCTTAAATAACCCTTTTGTAAGCATAATAACACGTTTCCATTGAAAGTAACAGAAATATTCACATGTCAAGTTTTTATGTGTGCAAAATGCTTTTCAGAGCGAGAGAAGAACTTTTTGACCAACAATGTGATTCTGACCTTTCAATTTTGATATTGCTCAAAACTAATGGAATTCACTCCCAAATGGTGGTTTATGCTTAAATAACCCTTTTGTAAGCATAATAACACGTTTCCATTGAAAGAAACAGAAATATTCACATGTCAAGTTTTTATGCGTGCAAAATGCTTTTCAGAGCGAGAGAAGCACTTTTTGACCAACAATGTGATTTTTACCTTTCAATTTTGATATTGCTCAAAACTAATGGAATTCACTCCCAAATGGTGGTTTATGCTTAAATAACCCTTTTGTAAGCATAATAACACGTTTCCATTGAAAGAAACAGAAATATTCACATGTCAAGTTTTTATGCGTGCAAAATGCTTTTCAGAGCGAGAGAAGCACTTTTTGACCAACAATGTGACTCTGACCTTTCAATTTTGATATTGCTCAAAACTAATGGAATTCACTCCCAAATGGTGGTTTATGCTTAAATATCCCGTTTGTAAGCATAATAACACGTTTCCATTGAAAGTAACAGAAATATTCACATGTCAAGTTTTTATGTGTGCAAAATGCTTTTCAGAGCGAGAGAAGCACTTTTTGACCAACAATGTGATTCTGACCTTTCAATTTTGATATTGCTCAAAACTAATGGAATTCACTCCCAAATGGTGGTTTATGCTTAAATAACCCTTTTGTAAGCATAATAACACGTTTCCATTGAAAGAAACAGAAATATTCACATGTCAAGTTTTTATGCGTGCAAAATGCTTTTCAGAGCGAGAGAAGCACTTTTTGACCAACAATGTGATTTTTACCTTTCAATTTTGATATTGCTCAAAACTAATGGAATTCACTCCCAAATGGTGGTTTATGCTTAAATAACCCTTTTGTAAGCATAATAACACGTTTCCATTGAAAGAAACAGAAATATTCACATGTCAAGTTTTTATGCGTGCAAAATGCTTTTCAGAGCGAGAGAAGCACTTTTTGACCAACAATGTGACTCTGACCTTTCAATTTTGATATTGCTCAAAACTAATGGAATTCACTCCCAAATGGTGGTTTATGCTTAAATAACCCATTTGTAAGCATAATAACACGTTTCCATTGAAAGTAACAGAAATATTCACATGTCAAGTTTTTATGTGTGCAAAATGCTTTTCAGAGCGAGAGAAGCACTTTTTGACCAACAATGTGATTCTGACCTTTCAATTTTGATATTGCTCAAAACTAATGGAATTCACTCCCAAATGGTGGTTTATGCTTAAATAACCCTTTTGTAAGCATAATAACACGTTTCCATTGAAAGAAACAGAAATATTCACATGTCAAGTTTTTATGTGTGCAAAATGCTTTTCAGAGCGAAAGAAGCACTTTTTGACCAACAATGTGATTTTTACCTTACAATGTTGATATTGCTCAAAACTAATGGAATTCACTCCCAAATGGTGGTTTATGCTTAAATAACCCTTTTGTAACCATAATAAAACGTTTCCATTGAAAGTAACAGAAATATTCACATGTCAAGTTTTTATGTGTGCAAAATGCTTTTCAGAGCGAGTGAAGCACTTTTTGACCAACAATGTGATTCTGACCTTTCAATTTTGATATTGCTCAAAACTAATGGAATTCACTCCCAAATGGTGGTTTATGCTTAAATAACCCTTTTGTAAGCATAATAACACGTTTCCATTGAAAGTAACAGAAATATTCACATGTCAAGTTTTTATGTGTGCAAAATGCTTTTCAGAGAGAGAGAAGCACTTTTTGACCAACAATGTGATTTTTACCTTACAATGTTGATATTGCTCAAAACTAATGGAATTCACTCCCAAATGGTGGTTTATGCTTAAATAACCCTTTTGTAAGCATAATAACACGTTTCCATTGAAAGTAACAGAAATATTCACATGTCAAGTTTTTATGTGTGCAAAATGCTTTTCAGAGCGAGAGAAGCACTTTTTGACCAACAATGTGATTCTGACCTTTCAATTTTGATATTGCTCAAAACTAATGGAATTCACTCCCAAATGGTGGTTTATGCTTAAATAACCCTTTTGTAAGCATAATAACACGTTTCCATTGAAAGAAACAGAAATATTCACATGTCAAGTTTTTATGCGTGCAAAATGCTTTTCAGAGCGAGAGAAGCACTTTTTGACCAACAATGTGACTCTGACCTTTCAATTTTGATGTTGCTCAAAACTAATGGAATTCACTCCCAAATGGTGGTTTATGCTTAAATAACCCTTTTGTAAGCATAATAACACGTTTCCATTGAAAGTAACAGAAATATTCACATGTCAAGTTTTTATGTGTGCAAAATGCTTTTCAGAGCGAGAGAAGCACTTTTTGACCAACAATGTGATTCTGACCTTTCAATTTTGATGTTGCTCAAAACTAATGGAATTCACTCCCAAATGGTGGTTTATGCTTAAATAACCCTTTTGTAAGCATAATAACACGTTTGAATTGAAAGAAACAGAAATATTCACATGTCAAGTTTTTATGCGTGCAAAATGCTTTTCAGAGCGAGAGAAGCACTTTTTGACCAACAATGTGATTTTTACCTTTCAATTTTGATATTGCTCAAAACTAATGGAATTCACTCCCAAATGGTGGTTTATGCTTAAATAACCCTTTTGTATCATAATAACACGTTTCCATTGAAAGAAACAGAAATATTCACATGTCAAGTTTTTATGCGTGCAAAATGCTTTTCAGAGCGAGAGAAGCACTTTTTGACCAACAATGTGACTCTGACCTTTCAATTTTGATATTGCTCAAAACTAATGGAATTCACTCCCAAATGGTGGTTTATGCTTAAATAACCCGTTTGTAAGCATAATAACACGTTTCCATTGAAAGTAACAGAAATATTCACATGTCAAGTTTTTATGTGTGCAAAATGCTTTTCAGAGCGAGAGAAGCACTTTTTGACCAACAATGTGATTCTGACCTTTCAATTTTGATATTGCTCAAACTAATGGAATTCACTCCCAAATGGTGGTTTATGCTTAAATAACCCTTTTGTAAGCATAATAACACGTTTCCATTGAAAGAAACAGAAATATTCACATGTCAAGTTTTTATGTGTGCAAAATGCTTTTCAGAGCGAGAGAAGCACTTTTTGACCAACAATGTGATTTTTACCTTACAATGTTGATATTGCTCAAAACTAATGGAATTCACTCCCAAATGGTGGTTTATGCTTAAATAACCCTTTTGTAAGCATAATAACACGTTTCCATTGAAAGAAACAGAAATATTCACATGTCAAGTTTTTATGTGTGCAAAATGCTTTTCAGAGAGAGAGAAGCACTTTTTGACCAACAATGTGATTCTGACCTTTCAATTTTGATATTGCTCAAAACTAATGGAATTCACTCCCAAATGGTGGTTTATGCATAAATAACCCTTTTGTAAGCATAATAACACGTTTCCATTGAAAGTAACAGAAATATTCACATGTCAAGTTTTTATGCGTGCAAAATGCTTTTCAGAGCGAGAGAAGCACTTTTTGACCAACAATGTGACTCTGACCTTTCAATTTTGATATTGCTCAAAACTAATGGAATTCACTCCCAAATGGTGGTTTATGCTTAAATAACCCTTTTGTAAGCATAATAACACGTTTCCATTGAAAGTAACAGAAATATTCACATGTCAAGTTTTTATGTGTGCAAAATGCTTTTCAGAGCGAGAGAAGCACTTTTTGACCAACAATGTGATTCTGACCTTTCAATTTTGATATTGCTCAAAACTAATGGAATTCACTCCCAAATGGTGGTTTATGCTTAAATAACCCTTTTGTAAGCATAATAACACGTTTCCATTGAAAGAAACAGAAATATTCACATGTCAAGTTTTTATGTGTGCAAAATGCTTTTCAGAGCGAGAGAAGCACTTTTTGACCAACAATGTGATTTTTACCTTACAATGTTGATATTGCTCAAAACTAATGGAATTCACTCCCAAATGGTGGTTTATGCTTAAATAACCCTTTTGTAAGCATAATAACACGTTTCCATTGAAAGTAACAGAAATATTCACATGTCAAGTTTTTATGTGTGCAAAATGCTTTTCAGAGCGAGAGAAGAACTTTTTGACCAACAATATGATTCTGACCTTTCAATTTTGATATTGCTCAAAACTAATGGAATTCACTCCCAAATGGTGGTTTATGCTTAAATAACCCTTTTGTAAGCATAATAACACGTTTCCATTGAAAGAAACAGAAATATTCACATGTCAAGTTTTTATGCGTGCAAAATGCTTTTCAGAGCGAGAGAAGCACTTTTTGACCAACAATGTGATTTTTACCTTTCAATTTTGATATTGCTCAAAACTAATGGAATTCACTCCCAAATGGTGGTTTATGCTTAAATAACCCTTTTGTAAGCATAATAACACGTTTCCATTGAAAGAAACAGAAATATTCACATGTCAAGTTTTTATGCGTGCAAAATGCTTTTCAGAGCGAGAGAAGCACTTTTTGACCAACAATGTGACTCTGACCTTTCAATTTTGATATTGCTCAAAACTAATGGAATTCACTCCCAAATGGTGGTTTATGCTTAAATAACCCGTTTGTAAGCATAATAACACGTTTCCATTGAAAGTAACAGAAATATTCACATGTCAAGTTTTTATGTGTGCAAAATGCTTTTCAGAGCGAGAGAAGCACTTTTTGACCAACAATGTGATTCTGACCTTTCAATTTTGATATTGCTCAAAACTAATGGAATTCACTCCCAAATGGTGGTTTATGCTTAAATAACCCTTTTGTAAGCATAATAACACGTTTCCATTGAAAGAAACAGAAATATTCACATGTCAAGTTTTTATGTGTGCAAAATGCTTTTCAGAGCGAGAGAAGCACTTTTTGACCAACAATGTGATTTTTACCTTACAATGTTGATATTGCTCAAAACTAATGGAATTCACTCCCAAATGGTGGTTTATGCTTAAATAACCCTTTTGTAAGCATAATAACACGTTTCCATTGAAAGAAACAGAAATATTCACATGTCAAGTTTTTATGCGTGCAAAATGCTTTTCAGAGCGAGAGAAGCACTTTTTGACCAACAATGTGACTCTGACCTTTCAATTTTGATATTGCTCAAAACTAATGGAATTCACTCCCAAATGGTGGTTTATGCTTAAATAACCCGTTTGTAAGCATAATAACACGTTTCCATTGAAAGTAACAGAAATATTCACATGTCAAGTTTTTATGTGTGCAAAATGCTTTTCAGAGCGAGAGAAGCACTTTTTGACCAACAATGTGATTCTGACCTTTCAATTTTGATATTGCTCAAAACTAATGGAATTCACTCCCAAATGGTGGTTTATGCTTAAATAACCCTTTTGTAAGCATAATAACACGTTTCCATTGAAAGAAACAGAAATATTCACATGTCAAGTTTTTATGTGTGCAAAATGCTTTTCAGAGCGAGAGAAGCACTTTTTGACCAACAATGTGATTTTTACCTTACAATGTTGATATTGCTCAAAACTAATGGAATTCAGTCCCAAATGGTGGTTTATGCTTAAATAACCCTTTTGTAACCATAATAAAACGTTTCCATTGAAAGTAACAGAAATATTCACATGTCAAGTTTTTATGTGTGCAAAATGCTTTTCAGAGCGAGTGAAGCACTTTTTGACCAACAATGTGATTCTGACCTTTCAATTTTGATATTGCTCAAAACTAATGGAATTCACTCCCAAATGGTGGTTTATGCTTAAATAACCCTTTTGTAAGCATAATAACACGTTTCCATTGAAAGTAACAGAAATATTCACATGTCAAGTTTTTATGTGTGCAAAATGCTTTTCAGAGAGAGAGAAGCACTTTTTGACCAACAATGTGATTTTTACCTTACAATGTTGATATTGCTCAAAACTAATGGAATTCACTCCCAAATGGTGGTTTATGCTTAAATAACCCTTTTGTAAGCATAATAACACGTTTCCATTGAAAGTAACAGAAATATTCACATGTCAAGTTTTTATGTGTGCAAAATGCTTTTCAGAGCGAGAGAAGCACTTTTTGACCAACAATGTGATTCTGACCTTTCAATTTTGATGTTGCTCAAAACTAATGGAATTCACTCCCAAATGGTGGTTTATGCTTAAATAACCCTTTTGTAAGCATAATAACACGTTTCCATTGAAAGAAACAGAAATATTCACATGTCAAGTTTTTATGCGTGCAAAATGCTTTTCAGAGCGAGAGAAGCACTTTTTGACCAACAATGTGACTCTGACCTTTCAATTTTGATGTTGCTCAAAACTAATGGAATTCACTCCCAAATGGTGGTTTATGCTTAAATAACCCTTTTGTAAGCATAATAACACGTTTCCATTGAAAGTAACAGAAATATTCACATGTCAAGTTTTTATGTGTGCAAAATGCTTTTCAGAGCGAGAGAAGCACTTTTTGACCAACAATGTGATTCTGACCTTTCAATTTTGATGTTGCTCAAAACTAATGGAATTCACTCCCAAATGGTGGTTTATGCTTAAATAACCCTTTTGTAAGCATAATAACACGTTTCCATTGAAAGAAACAGAAATATTCACATGTCAAGTTTTTATGCGTGCAAAATGCTTTTCAGAGCGAGAGAAGCACTTTTTGACCAACAATGTGATTTTTACCTTTCAATTTTGATATTGCTCAAAACTAATGGAATTCACTCCCAAATGGTGGTTTATGCTTAAATAACCCTTTTGTAAGCATAATAACACGTTTCCATTGAAAGAAACAGAAATATTCACATGTCAAGTTTTTATGCGTGCAAAATGCTTTTCAGAGCGAGAGAAGCACTTTTTGACCAACAATGTGACTCTGACCTTTCAATTTTGATATTGCTCAAAACTAATGGAATTCACTCCCAAATGGTGGTTTATGCTTAAATAACCCGTTTGTAAGCATAATAACACGTTTCCATTGAAAGTAACAGAAATATTCACATGTCAAGTTTTTATGTGTGCAAAATGCTTTTCAGAGCGAGAGAAGCACTTTTTGACCAACAATGTGATTCTGACCTTTCAATTTTGATATTGCTCAAAACTAATGGAATTCACTCCCAAATGGTGGTTTATGCTTAAATAACCCTTTTGTAAGCATAATAACACGTTTCCATTGAAAGAAACAGAAATATTCACATGTCAAGTTTTTATGTGTGCAAAATGCTTTTCAGAGCGAGAGAAGCACTTTTTGACCAACAATGTGATTTTTACCTTACAATGTTGATATTGCTCAAAACTAATGGAATTCACTCCCAAATGGTGGTTTATGCTTAAATAACCCTTTTGTAAGCATAATAACACGTTTCCATTGAAAGAAACAGAAATATTCACATGTCAAGTTTTTATGCGTGCAAAATGCTTTTCAGAGCGAGAGAAGCACTTTTTGACCAACAATGTGACTCTGACCTTTCAATTTTGATATTGCTCAAAACTAATGGAATTCACTCCCAAATGGTGGTTTATGCTTAAATAACCCGTTTGTAAGCATAATAACACGTTTCCATTGAAAGTAACAGAAATATTCACATGTCAAGTTTTTATGTGTGCAAAATGCTTTTCAGAGCGAGAGAAGCACTTTTTGACCAACAATGTGATTCTGACCTTTCAATTTTGATATTGCTCAAAACTAATGGAATTCACTCCCAAATGGTGGTTTATGCTTAAATAACCCTTTTGTAAGCATAATAACACGTTTCCATTGAAAGAAACAGAAATATTCACATGTCAAGTTTTTATGTGTGCAAAATGCTTTTCAGAGCGAGAGAAGCACTTTTTGACCAACAATGTGATTCTGACCTTTCAATTTTGATATTGCTCAAAACTAATGGAATTCACTCCCAAATGGTGGTTTATGCTTAAATAACCCTTTTGTAAGCATAATAACACGTTTCCATTGAAAGAAACAGAAATATTCACATGTCAAGTTTTTATGTGTGCAAAATGCTTTTCAGAGCGAGAGAAGCACTTTTTGACCAACAATGTGATTTTTACCTTACAATGTTGATATTGCTCAAAACTAATGGAATTCACTCCCAAATGGTGGTTTATGCTTAAATAACCCTTTTGTAACCATAATAAAACGTTTCCATTGAAAGTAACAGAAATATTCACATGTCAAGTTTTTATGTGTGCAAAATGCTTTTCAGAGCGAGAGAAGCACTTTTTGACCAACAATGTGATTCTGACCTTTCAATTTTGATATTGCTCAAAACTAATGGAATTCACTCCCAAATGGTGGTTTATGCTTAAATAACCCTTTTGTAAGCATAATAACACGTTTCCATTGAAAGTAACAGAAATATTCACTTGTCAAGTTTTTATGTGTGCAAAATGCTTTTCAGAGAGAGAGAAGCACTTTTTGACCAACAATGTGATTTTTACCTTACAATGTTGATATTGCTCAAAACTAATGGAATTCACTCCCAAATGGTGGTTTATGCTTAAATAACCCTTTTGTAAGCATAATAACACGTTTCCATTGAAAGAAACAGAAATATTCACATGTCAAGTTTTTATGCGTGCAAAATGCTTTTCAGAGCGAGAGAAGCACTTTTTGACCAACAATGTGACTCTGACCTTTCAATTTTGATGTTGCTCAAAACTAATGGAATTCACTCCCAAATGGTGGTTTATGCTTAAATAACCCTTTTGTAAGCATAATAACACGTTTCCATTGAAAGTAACAGAAATATTCACATGTCAAGTTTTTATGTGTGCAAAATGCTTTTCAGAGCGAGAGAAGCACTTTTTGACCAACAATGTGATTCTGACCTTTCAATTTTGATGTTGCTCAAAACTAATGGAATTCACTCCCAAATGGTGGTTTATGCTTAAATAACCCTTTTGTAAGCATAATAACACGTTTGAATTGAAATAAACAGAAATATTCACATGTCAAGTTTTTATGCGTGCAAAATGCTTTTCAGAGCGAGAGAAGCACTTTTTGACCAACAATGTGATTTTTACCTTTCAATTTTGATATTGCTCAAAACTAATGGAATTCACTCCCAAATGGTGGTTTATGCTTAAATAACCCTTTTGTATCATAATAACACGTTTCCATTGAAAGAAACAGAAATATTCACATGTCAAGTTTTTATGCGTGCAAAATGCTTTTCAGAGCGAGAGAAGCACTTTTTGACCAACAATGTGATTCTGACCTTTCAATTTTGATATTGCTCAAAACTAATGGAATTCACTCCCAAATGGTGGTTTATGCTTAAATAACCCTTTTGTAAGCATAATAACACGTTTCCATTGAAAGAAACAGAAATATTCACATGTCAAGTTTTTATGTGTGCAAAATGCTTTTCAGAGCGAGAGAAGCACTTTTTGACCAACAATGTGATTTTTACCTTACAATGTTGATATTGCTCAAAACTAATGGAATTCACTCCCAAATGGTGGTTTATGCTTAAATAACCCTTTTGTAAGCATAATAACACGTTTCCATTGAAAGAAACAGAAATATTCACATGTCAAGTTTTTATGTGTGCAAAATGCTTTTCAGAGCGAGAGAAGCACTTTTTGACCAACAATGTGATTCTGACCTTTCAATTTTGATATTGCTCAAAACTAATGGAATTCACTCCCAAATGGTGGTTTATGCATAAATAACCCTTTTGTAAGCATAATAACACGTTTCCATTGAAAGTAACAGAAATATTCACATGTCAAGTTTTTATGCGTGCAAAATGCTTTTCAGAGCGAGAGAAGCACTTTTTGACCAACAATGTGACTCTGACCTTTCAATTTTGATATTGCTCAAAACTAATGGAATTCACTCCCAAATGGTGGTTTATGCTTAAATAACCCTTTTGTAAGCATAATAACACGTTTCCATTGAAAGTAACAGAAATATTCACATGTCAAGTTTTTATGTGTGCAAAATGCTTTTCAGAGCGAGAGAAGCACTTTTTGACCAACAATGTGATTCTGACCTTTCAATTTTGATATTGCTCAAAACTAATGGAATTCACTCCCAAATGGTGGTTTATGCTTAAATAACCCTTTTGTAAGCATAATAACACGTTTCCATTGAAAGAAACAGAAATATTCACATGTCAAGTTTTTATGTGTGCAAAATGCTTTTCAGAGCGAGAGAAGCACTTTTTGACCAACAATGTGATTTTTACCTTACAATGTTGATATTGCTCAAAACTAATGGAATTCACTCCCAAATGGTGGTTTATGCTTAAATAACCCTTTTGTAAGCATAATAACACGTTTCCATTGAAAGAAACAGAAATATTCACATGTCAAGTTTTTATGTGTGCAAAATGCTTTTCAGAGCGAGAGAAGCACTTTTTGACCAACAATGTGATTCTGACCTTTCAATTTTGATATTGCTCAAAACTAATGGAATTCACTCCCAAATGGTGGTTTATGCATAAATAACCCTTTTGTAAGCATAATAACACGTTTCCATTGAAAGTAACAGAAATATTCACATGTCAAGTTTTTATGCGTGCAAAATGCTTTTCAGAGCGAGAGAAGCACTTTTTGACCAACAATGTGACTCTGACCTTTCAATTTTGATATTGCTCAAAACTAATGGAATTCACTCCCAAATGGTGGTTTATGCTTAAATAACCCTTTTGTAAGCATAATAACACGTTTCCATTGAAAGAAACAGAAATATTCACATGTCAAGTTTTTATGTGTGCAAAATGCTTTTCAGAGCGAGAGAAGCACTTTTTGACCAACAATGTGATTTTTACCTTACAATGTTGATATTGCTCAAAACTAATGGAATTCACTCCCAAATGGTGGTTTATGCTTAAATAACCCTTTTGTAACCATAATAAAACGTTTCCATTGAAAGTAACAGAAATATTCACATGTCAAGTTTTTATGTGTGCAAAATGCTTTTCAGAGCGAGTGAAGCACTTTTTGACCAACAATGTGATTCTGACCTTTCAATTTTGATATTGCTCAAAACTAATGGAATTCACTCCCAAATGGTGGTTTATGCTTAAATAACCCTTTTGTAAGCATAATAACACGTTTCCATTGAAAGTAACAGAAATATTCACATGTCAAGTTTTTATGTGTGCAAAATGCTTTTCAGAGAGAGAGAAGCACTTTTTGACCAACAATGTGATTTTTACCTTACAATGTTGATATTGCTCAAAACTAATGGAATTCACTCCCAAATGGTGGTTTATGCTTAAATAACCCTTTTGTAAGCATAATAACACGTTTCCATTGAAAGTAACAGAAATATTCACATGTCAAGTTTTTATGTGTGCAAAATGCTTTTCAGAGCGAGAGAAGCACTTTTTGACCAACAATGTGATTCTGACCTTTCAATTTTGATATTGCTCAAAACTAATGGAATTCACTCCCAAATGGTGGTTTATGCTTAAATAACCCTTTTGTAAGCATAATAACACGTTTCCATTGAAAGAAACAGAAATATTCACATGTCAAGTTTTTATGCGTGCAAAATGCTTTTCAGAGCGAGAGAAGCACTTTTTGACCAACAATGTGACTCTGACCTTTCAATTTTGATGTTGCTCAAAACTAATGGAATTCACTCCCAAATGGTGGTTTATGCTTAAATAACCCTTTTGTAAGCATAATAACACGTTTCCATTGAAAGTAACAGAAATATTCACATGTCAAGTTTTTATGTGTGCAAAATGCTTTTCAGAGCGAGAGAAGCACTTTTTGACCAACAATGTGATTCTGACCTTTCAATTTTGATGTTGCTCAAAACTAATGGAATTCACTCCCAAATGGTGGTTTATGCTTAAATAACCCTTTTGTAAGCATAATAACACGTTTGAATTGAAAGAAACAGAAATATTCACATGTCAAGTTTTTATGCGTGCAAAATGCTTTTCAGAGCGAGAGAAGCACTTTTTGACCAACAATGTGATTTTTACCTTTCAATTTTGATATTGCTCAAAACTAATGGAATTCACTCCCAAATGGTGGTTTATGCTTAAATAACCCTTTTGTATCATAATAACACGTTTCCATTGAAAGAAACAGAAATATTCACATGTCAAGTTTTTATGTGTGCAAAATGCTTTTCAGAGCGAGAGAAGCACTTTTTGACCAACAATGTGATTTTTACCTTACAATGTTGATATTGCTCAAAACTAATGGAATTCACTCCCAAATGGTGGTTTATGCTTAAATAACCCTTTTGTAAGCATAATAACACGTTTCCATTGAAAGTAACAGAAATATTCACATGTCAAGTTTTTATGTGTGCAAAATGCTTTTCAGAGCGAGAGAAGAACTTTTTGACCAACAATGTGATTCTGACCTTTCAATTTTGATATTGCTCAAAACTAATGGAATTCACTCCCAAATGGTGGTTTATGCTTAAATAACCCTTTTGTAAGCATAATAACACGTTTCCATTGAAAGAAACAGAAATATTCACATGTCAAGTTTTTATGCGTGCAAAATGCTTTTCAGAGCGAGAGAAGCACTTTTTGACCAACAATGTGATTTTTACCTTTCAATTTTGATATTGCTCAAAACTAATGGAATTCACTCCCAAATGGTGGTTTATGCTTAAATAACCCTTTTGTAAGCATAATAACACGTTTCCATTGAAAGAAACAGAAATATTCACATGTCAAGTTTTTATGCGCTCAAAATGCTTTTCAGAGCGAGAGAAGCACTTTTTGACCAACAATGTGACTCTGACCTTTCAATTTTGATATTGCTCAAAACTAATGGAATTCACTCCCAAATGGTGGTTTATGCTTAAATAACCCGTTTGTAAGCATAATAACACGTTTCCATTGAAAGTAACAGAAATATTCACATGTCAAGTTTTTATGTGTGCAAAATGCTTTTCAGAGCGAGAGAAGCACTTTTTGACCAACAATGTGATTCTGACCTTTCAATTTTGATATTGCTCAAAACTAATGGAATTCACTCCCAAATGGTGGTTTATGCTTAAATAACCCTTTTGTAAGCATAATAACACGTTTCCATTGAAAGAAACAGAAATATTCACATGTCAAGTTTTTATGTGTGCAAAATGCTTTTCAGAGCGAGAGAAGCACTTTTTGACCAACAATGTGATTTTTACCTTACAATGTTGATATTGCTCAAAACTAATGGAATTCACTCCCAAATGGTGGTTTATGCTTAAATAACCCTTTTGTAACCATAATAAAACGTTTCCATTGAAAGTAACAGAAATATTCACATGTCAAGTTTTTATGTGTGCAAAATGCTTTTCAGAGCGAGAGAAGCACTTTTTGACCAACAATGTGATTCTGACCTTTCAATTTTGATATTGCTCAAAACTAATGGAATTCACTCCCAAATGGTGGTTTATGCTTAAATAACCCTTTTGTAAGCATAATAACACGTTTCCATTGAAAGAAACAGAAATATTCACATGTCAAGTTTTTATGCGTGCAAAATGCTTTTCAGAGCGAGAGAAGCACTTTTTGACCAACAATGTGACTCTGACCTTTCAATTTTGATGTTGCTCAAAACTAATGGAATTCACTCCCAAATGGTGGTTTATGCTTAAATAACCCTTTTGTAAGCATAATAACACGTTTCCATTGAAAGTAACAGAAATATTCACATGTCAAGTTTTTATGTGTGCAAAATGCTTTTCAGAGCGAGAGAAGCACTTTTTGACCAACAATGTGATTCTGACCTTTCAATTTTGATGTTGCTCAAAACTAATGGAATTCACTCCCAAATGGTGTTTTATGCTTAAATAACCCTTTTGTAAGCATAATAACACGTTTGAATTGAAAGAAACAGAAATATTCACATGTCAAGTTTTTATGCGTGCAAAATGCTTTTCAGAGCGAGAGAAGCACTTTTTGACCAACAATGTGATTTTTACCTTTCAATTTTGATATTGCTTAAAACTAATGGAATTCACTCCCAAATGGTGGTTTATGCTTAAATAACCCTTTTGTATCATAATAACACGTTTCCATTGAAAGAAACAGAAATATTCACATGTCAAGTTTTTATGTGTGCAAAATGCTTTTCAGAGCGAGAGAAGCACTTTTTGACCAACAATGTGATTTTTACCTTACAATGTTGATATTGCTCAAAACTAATGGAATTCACTCCCAAATGGTGGTTTATGCTTAAATAACCCTTTTGTAAGCATAATAACACGTTTCCATTGAAAGTAACAGAAATATTCACATGTCAAGTTTTTATGTGTGCAAAATGCTTTTCAGAGCGAGAGAAGAACTTTTTGACCAACAATGTGATTCTGACCTTTCAATTTTGATATTGCTCAAAACTAATGGAATTCACTCCCAAATGGTGGTTTATGCTTAAATAACCCTTTTGTAAGCATAATAACACGTTTCCATTGAAAGTAACAGAAATATTCACATGTCAAGTTTTTATGTGTGCAAAATGCTTTTCAGAGCGAGAGAAGCACTTTTTGACCAACAATGTGATTCTGACCTTTCAATTTTGATATTGCTCAAAACTAATGGAATTCACTCCCAAATGGTGGTTTATGCTTAAATAACCCTTTTGTAAGCATAATAACACGTTTCCATTGAAAGTAACAGAAATATTCACATGTCAAGTTTTTATGTGTGCAAAATGCTTTTCAGAGAGAGAGAAGCACTTTTTGACCAACAATGTGATTTTTACCTTACAATGTTGATATTGCTCAAAACTAATGGAATTCACTCCCAAATGGTGGTTTATGCTTAAATAACCCTTTTGTAAGCATAATAACACGTTTCCATTGAAAGAAACAGAAATATTCACATGTCAAGTTTTTATGCGTGCAAAATGCTTTTCAGAGCGAGAGAAGCACTTTTTGACCAACAATGTGACTCTGACCTTTCAATTTTGATGTTGCTCAAAACTAATGGAATTCACTCCCAAATGGTGGTTTATGCTTAAATAACCCTTTTGTAAGCATAATAACACGTTTCCATTGAAAGTAACAGAAATATTCACATGTCAAGTTTTTATGTGTGCAAAATGCTTTTCAGAGCAAGAGAAGCACTTTTTGACCAACAATGTGATTCTGACCTTTCAATTTTGATGTTGCTCAAAACTAATGGAATTCACTCCCAAATGGTGGTTTATGCTTAAATAACCCTTTTGTAAGCATAATAACACGTTTGAATTGAAAGAAACAGAAATATTCACATGTCAAGTTTTTATGCGTGCAAAATGCTTTTCAGAGCGAGAGAAGCACTTTTTGACCAACAATGTGATTTTTACCTTTCAATTTTGATATTGCTCAAAACTAATGGAATTCACTCCCAAATGGTGGTTTATGCTTAAATAACCCTTTTGTATCATAATAACACGTTTCCATTGAAAGAAACAGAAATATTCACATGTCAAGTTTTTATGTGTGCAAAATGCTTTTCAGAGCGAGAGAAGCACTTTTTGACCAACAATGTGACTCTGACCTTTCAATTTTGATATTGCTCAAAACTAATGGAATTCACTCCCAAATGGTGGTTTATGCTTAAATAACCCGTTTGTAAGCATAATAACACGTTTCCATTGAAAGTAACAGAAATATTCACATGTCAAGTTTTTATGTGTGCAAAATGCTTTTCAGAGCGAGAGAAGCACTTTTTGACCAACAATGTGATTCTGACCTTTCAATTTTGATATTGCTCAAAACTAATGGAATTCACTCCCAAATGGTGGTTTATGCTTAAATAACCCTTTTGTAAGCATAATAACACGTTTCCATTGAAAGAAACAGAAATATTCACATGTCAAGTTTTTATGTGTGCAAAATGCTTTTCAGAGCGAGAGAAGCACTTTTTGACCAACAATGTGATTTTTACCTTACAATGTTGATATTGCTCAAAACTAATGGAATTCACTCCCAAATGGTGGTTTATGCTTAAATAACCCTTTTGTAAGCATAATAACACGTTTCCATTGAAAGAAACAGAAATATTCACATGTCAAGTTTTTATGTGTGCAAAATGCTTTTCAGAGCGAGAGAAGCACTTTTTGACCAACAATGTGATTCTGACCTTTCAATTTTGATATTGCTCAAAACTAATGGAATTCACTCCCAAATGGTGGTTTATGCATAAATAACCCTTTTGTAAGCATAATAACACGTTTCCATTGAAAGTAACAGAAATATTCACATGTCAAGTTTTTATGCGTGCAAAATGCTTTTCAGAGCGAGAGAAGCACTTTTTGACCAACAATGTGACTCTGACCTTTCAATTTTGATATTGCTCAAAACTAATGGAATTCACTCCCAAATGGTGGTTTATGCTTAAATAACCCTTTTGTAAGCATAATAACACGTTTCCATTGAAAGTAACAGAAATATTCACATGTCAAGTTTTTATGTGTGCAAAATGCTTTTCAGAGCGAGAGAAGCACTTTTTGACCAACAATGTGATTCTGACCTTTCAATTTTGATATTGCTCAAAACTAATGGAATTCACTCCCAAATGGTGGTTTATGCTTAAATAACCCTTTTGTAAGCATAATAACACGTTTCCATTGAAAGAAACAGAAATATTCACATGTCAAGTTTTTATGTGTGCAAAATGCTTTTCAGAGCGAGAGAAGCACTTTTTGACCAACAATGTGATTTTTACCTTACAATGTTGATATTGCTCAAAACTAATGGAATTCACTCCCAAATGGTGGTTTATGCTTAAATAACCCTTTTGTAAGCATAATAACACGTTTCCATTGAAAGTAACAGAAATATTCACATGTCAAGTTTTTATGTGTGCAAAATGCTTTTCAGAGCGAGAGAAGAACTTTTTGACCAACAATGTGATTTTTACCTTTCAATTTTGATATTGCTCAAAACTAATGGAATTCACTCCCAAATGGTGGTTTATGCTTAAATAACCCTTTTGTAAGCATAATAACACGTTTCCATTGAAAGAAACAGAAATATTCACATGTCAAGTTTTTATGCGTGCAAAATGCTTTTCAGAGCGAGAGAAGCACTTTTTGACCAACAATGTGACTCTGACCTTTCAATTTTGATATTGCTCAAAACTAATGGAATTCACTCCCAAATGGTGGTTTATGCTTAAATAACCCTTTTGTAAGCATAATAACACGTTTCCATTGAAAGAAACAGAAATATTCACATGTCAAGTTTTTATGCGTGCAAAATGCTTTTCAGAGCGAGAGAAGCACTTTTTGACCAACAATGTGACTCTGACCTTTCAATTTTGATGTTGCTCAAAACTAATGGAATTCACTCCCAAATGGTGGTTTATGCTTAAATAACCCTTTTGTAAGCATAATAACACGTTTGAATTGAAAGAAACAGAAATATTCACATGTCAAGTTTTTATGCGTGCAAAATGCTTTTCAGAGCGAGAGAAGCACTTTTTGACCAACAATGTGATTTTTACCTTTCAATTTTGATATTGCTCAAAACTAATGGAATTCACTCCCAAATGGTGGTTTATGCTTAAATAACCCTTTTGTATCATAATAACACGTTTCCATTGAAAGAAACAGAAATATTCACATGTCAAGTTTTTATGTGTGCAAAATGCTTTTCAGAGCGAGAGAAGCACTTTTTGACCAACAATGTGACTCTGACCTTTCAATTTTGATATTGCTCAAAACTAATGGAATTCACTCCCAAATGGTGGTTTATGCTTAAATAACCCGTTTGTAAGCATAATAACACGTTTCCATTGAAAGTAACAGAAATATTCACATGTCAAGTTTTTATGTGTGCAAAATGCTTTTCAGAGCGAGAGAAGCACTTTTTGACCAACAATGTGATTCTGACCTTTCAATTTTGATATTGCTCAAAACTAATGGAATTCACTCCCAAATGGTGGTTTATGCTTAAATAACCCTTTTGTAAGCATAATAACACGTTTCCATTGAAAGAAACAGAAATATTCACATGTCAAGTTTTTATGTGTGCAAAATGCTTTTCAGAGCGAGAGAAGCACTTTTTGACCAACAATGTGATTTTTACCTTACAATGTTGATATTGCTCAAAACTAATGGAATTCACTCCCAAATGGTGGTTTATGCTTAAATAACCCTTTTGTAAGCATAATAACACGTTTCCATTGAAAGAAACAGAAATATTCACATGTCAAGTTTTTATGTGTGCAAAATGCTTTTCAGAGCGAGAGAAGCACTTTTTGACCAACAATGTGATTCTGACCTTTCAATTTTGATATTGCTCAAAACTAATGGAATTCACTCCCAAATGGTGGTTTATGCATAAATAACCCTTTTGTAAGCATAATAACACGTTTCCATTGAAAGTAACAGAAATATTCACATGTCAAGTTTTTATGCGTGCAAAATGCTTTTCAGAGCGAGAGAAGCACTTTTTGACCAACAATGTGACTCTGACCTTTCAATTTTGATATTGCTCAAAACTAATGGAATTCACTCCCAAATGGTGGTTTATGCTTAAATAACCCTTTTGTAAGCATAATAACACGTTTCCATTGAAAGTAACAGAAATATTCACATGTCAAGTTTTTATGTGTGCAAAATGCTTTTCAGAGCGAGAGAAGCACTTTTTGACCAACAATGTGATTCTGACCTTTCAATTTTGATATTGCTCAAAACTAATGGAATTCACTCCCAAATGGTGGTTTATGCTTAAATAACCCTTTTGTAAGCATAATAACACGTTTCCATTGAAAGAAACAGAAATATTCACATGTCAAGTTTTTATGCGTGCAAAATGCTTTTCAGAGCGAGAGAAGCACTTTTTGACCAACAATGTGATTTTTACCTTTCAATTTTGATATTGCTCAAAACTAATGGAATTCACTCCCAAATGGTGGTTTATGCTTAAATAACCCTTTTGTATCATAATAACACGTTTCCATTGAAAGAAACAGAAATATTCACATGTCAAGTTTTTATGTGTGCAAAATGCTTTTCAGAGCGAGAGAAGCACTTTTTGACCAACAATGTGATTTTTACCTTACAATGTTGATATTGCTCAAAACTAATGGAATTCACTCCCAAATGGTGGTTTATACTTAAATAACCCTTTTGTAAGCATAATAACACGTTTCCATTGAAAGTAACAGAAATATTCACATGTCAAGTTTTTATGTGTGCAAAATGCTTTTCAGAGCGAGAGAAGAACTTTTTGACCAACAATGTGATTCTGACCTTTCAATTTTGATATTGCTCAAAACTAATGGAATTCACTCCCAAATGGTGGTTTATGCTTAAATAACCCTTTTGTAAGCATAATAACACGTTTCCATTGAAAGAAACAGAAATATTCACATGTCAAGTTTTTATGCGTGCAAAATGCTTTTCAGAGCGAGAGAAGCACTTTTTGACCAACAATGTGATTTTTACCTTTCAATTTTGATATTGCTCAAAACTAATGGAATTCACTCCCAAATGGTGGTTTATGCTTAAATAACCCTTTTGTAAGCATAATAACACGTTTCCATTGAAAGAAACAGAAATATTCACATGTCAAGTTTTTATGCGCTCAAAATGCTTTTCAGAGCGAGAGAAGCACTTTTTGACCAACAATGTGACTCTGACCTTTCAATTTTGATATTGCTCAAAACTAATGGAATTCACTCCCAAATGGTGGTTTATGCTTAAATAACCCGTTTGTAAGCATAATAACACGTTTCCATTGAAAGTAACAGAAATATTCACATGTCAAGTTTTTATGTGTGCAAAATGCTTTTCAGAGCGAGAGAAGCACTTTTTGACCAACAATGTGATTCTGACCTTTCAATTTTGATATTGCTCAAAACTAATGGAATTCACTCCCAAATGGTGGTTTATGCTTAAATAACCCTTTTGTAAGCATAATAACACGTTTCCATTGAAAGAAACAGAAATATTCACATGTCAAGTTTTTATGCGCTCAAAATGCTTTTCAGAGCGAGAGAAGCACTTTTTGACCAACAATGTGACTCTGACCTTTCAATTTTGATATTGCTCAAAACTAATGGAATTCACTCCCAAATGGTGGTTTATGCTTAAATAACCCGTTTGTAAGCATAATAACACGTTTCCATTGAAAGTAACAGAAATATTCACATGTCAAGTTTTTATGTGTGCAAAATGCTTTTCAGAGCGAGAGAAGCACTTTTTGACCAACAATGTGATTCTGACCTTTCAATTTTGATATTGCTCAAAACTAATGGAATTCACTCCCAAATGGTGGTTTATGCTTAAATAACCCTTTTGTAAGCATAATAACACGTTTCCATTGAAAGAAACAGAAATATTCACATGTCAAGTTTTTATGTGTGCAAAATGCTTTTCAGAGCGAGAGAAGCACTTTTTGACCAACAATGTGATTTTTACCTTACAATGTTGATATTGCTCAAAACTAATGGAATTCACTCCCAAATGGTGGTTTATGCTTAAATAACCCTTTTGTAACCATAATAAAACGTTTCCATTGAAAGTAACAGAAATATTCACATGTCAAGTTTTTATGTGTGCAAAATGCTTTTCAGAGCGAGAGAAGCACTTTTTGACCAACAATGTGATTCTGACCTTTCAATTTTGATATTGCTCAAAACTAATGGAATTCACTCCCAAATGGTGGTTTATGCTTAAATAACCCTTTTGTAAGCATAATAACACGTTTCCATTGAAAGAAACAGAAATATTCACATGTCAAGTTTTTATGCGTGCAAAATGCTTTTCAGAGCGAGAGAAGCACTTTTTGACCAACAATGTGACTCTGACCTTTCAATTTTGATGTTGCTCAAAACTAATGGAATTCACTCCCAAATGGTGGTTTATGCTTAAATAACCCTTTTGTAAGCATAATAACACGTTTCCATTGAAAGTAACAGAAATATTCACATGTCAAGTTTTTATGTGTGCAAAATGCTTTTCAGAGCGAGAGAAGCACTTTTTGACCAACAATGTGATTCTGACCTTTCAATTTTGATGTTGCTCAAAACTAATGGAATTCACTCCCAAATGGTGGTTTATGCTTAAATAACCCTTTTGTAAGCATAATAACACGTTTGAATTGAAAGAAACAGAAATATTCACATGTCAAGTTTTTATGCGTGCAAAATGCTTTTCAGAGCGAGAAAAGCACTTTTTGACCAACAATGTGATTTTTACCTTTCAATTTTGATATTGCTCAAAACTAATGGAATTCACTCCCAAATGGTGGTTTATGCTTAAATAACCCTTTTGTATCATAATAACACGTTTCCATTGAAAGAAACAGAAATATTCACATGTCAAGTTTTTATGCGTGCAAAATGCTTTTCAGAGCGAGAGAAGCACTTTTTGACCAACAATGTGACTCTGACCTTTCAATTTTGATATTGCTCAAAACTAATGGAATTCACTCCCAAATGGTGGTTTATGCTTAAATAACCCGTTTGTAAGCATAATAACACGTTTCCATTGAAAGTAACAGAAATATTCACATGTCAAGTTTTTATGTGTGCAAAATGCTTTTCAGAGCGAGAGAAGCACTTTTTGACCAACAATGTGATTCTGACCTTTCAATTTTGATATTGCTCAAAACTAATGGAATTCACTCCCAAATGGTGGTTTATGCTTAAATAACCCTTTTGTAAGCATAATAACACGTTTCCATTGAAAGAAACAGAAATATTCACATGTCAAGTTTTTATGTGTGCAAAATGCTTTTCAGAGCGAGAGAAGCACTTTTTGACCAACAATGTGATTTTTACCTTACAATGTTGATATTGCTCAAAACTAATGGAATTCACTCCCAAATGGTGGTTTATGCTTAAATAACCCTTTTGTAAGCATAATAACACGTTTCCATTGAAAGAAACAGAAATATTCACATGTCAAGTTTTTATGTGTGCAAAATGCTTTTCAGAGCGAGAGAAGCACTTTTTGACCAACAATGTGATTCTGACCTTTCAATTTTGATATTGCTCAAAACTAATGGAATTCACTCCCAAATGGTGGTTTATGCATAAATAACCCTTTTGTAAGCATAATAACACGTTTCCATTGAAAGTAACAGAAATATTCACATGTCAAGTTTTTATGTGTGCAAAATGCTTTTCAGAGCGAGAGAAGCACTTTTTGACCAACAATGTGACTCTGACCTTTCAATTTTGATATTGCTCAAAACTAATGGAATTCACTCCCAAATGGTGGTTTATGCTTAAATAACCCTTTTGTAAGCATAATAACACGTTTCCATTGAAAGTAACAGAAATATTCACATGTCAAGTTTTTATGTGTGCAAAATGCTTTTCAGAGCGAGAGAAGCACTTTTTGACCAACAATGTGATTCTGACCTTTCAATTTTGATATTGCTCAAAACTAATGGAATTCACTCCCAAATGGTGGTTTATGCTTAAATAACCCTTTTGTAAGCATAATAACACGTTTCCATTGAAAGAAACAGAAATATTCACATGTCAAGTTTTTATGTGTGCAAAATGCTTTTCAGAGCGAGAGAAGCACTTTTTGACCAACAATGTGATTTTTACCTTACAATGTTGATATTGCTCAAAACTAATGGAATTCACTCCCAAATGGTGGTTTATGCTTAAATAACCCTTTTGTAAGCATAATAACACGTTTCCATTGAAAGGAACAGAAATATTCACATGTCAAGTTTTTATGCGTGCAAAATGCTTTTCAGAGCGAGAGAAGCACTTTTTGACCAACAATGTGATTTTTACCTTTCAATTTTGATATTGCTCAAAACTAATGGAATTCACTCCCAAATGGTGGTTTATGCTTAAATAACCCTTTTGTAAGCATAATAACACGTTTCCATTGAAAGAAACAGAAATATTCACATGTCAAGTTTTTATGCGTGCAAAATGCTTTTCAGAGCGAGAGAAGCACTTTTTGACCAACAATGTGACTCTGACCTTTCAATTTTGATATTGCTCAAAACTAATGGAATTCACTCCCAAATGGTGGTTTATGCTTAAATAACCCTTTTGTAAGCATAATAACACGTTTCCATTGAAAGAAACAGAAATATTCACATGTCAAGTTTTTATGCGTGCAAAATGCTTTTCAGAGCGAGAGAAGCACTTTTTGACCAACAATGTGACTCTGACCTTTCAATTTTGATGTTGCTCAAAACTAATGGAATTCACTCCCAAATGGTGGTTTATGCTTAAATAACCCTTTTGTAAGCATAATAACACGTTTCCATTGAAAGTAACAGAAATATTCACATGTCAAGTTTTTATGTGTGCAAAATGCTTTTCAGAGCGAGAGAAGCACTTTTTGACCAACAATGTGATTCTGACCTTTCAATTTTGATGTTGCTCAAAACTAATGGAATTCACTCCCAAATGGTGGTTTATGCTTAAATAACCCTTTTGTAAGCATAATAACACGTTTCCATTGAAAGAAACAGAAATATTCACATGTCAAGTTTTTATGTGTGCAAAATGCTTTTCAGAGCGAGAGAAGCACTTTTTGACCAACAATGTGATTCTGACCTTTCAATTTTGATATTGCTCAAAACTAATGGAATTCACTCCCAAATGGTGGTTTATGCATAAATAACCCTTTTGTAAGCATAATAACACGTTTCCATTGAAAGTAACAGAAATATTCACATGTCAAGTTTTTATGCGTGCAAAATGCTTTTCAGAGCGAGAGAAGCACTTTTTGACCAACAATGTGACTCTGACCTTTCAATTTTGATATTGCTCAAAACTAATGGAGTTCACTCCCAAATGGTGGTTTATGCTTAAATAACCCTTTTGTAAGCATAATAACACGTTTCCATTGAAAGTAACAGAAATATTCACATGTCAAGTTTTTATGTGTGCAAAATGCTTTTCAGAGCGAGAGAAGCACTTTTTGACCAACAATGTGATTCTGACCTTTCAATTTTGATATTGCTCAAAACTAATGGAATTCACTCCCAAATGGTGGTTTATGCTTAAATAACCCTTTTGTAAGCATAATAACACGTTTCCATTGAAAGAAACAGAAATATTCACATGTCAAGTTTTTATGTGTGCAAAATGCTTTTCAGAGCGAGAGAAGCACTTTTTGACCAACAATGTGATTTTTACCTTACAATGTTGATATTGCTCAAAACTAATGGAATTCACTCCCAAATGGTGGTTTATGCTTAAATAACCCTTTTGTAAGCATAATAACACGTTTCCATTGAAAGTAACAGAAATATTCACATGTCAAGTTTTTATGTGTGCAAAATGCTTTTCAGAGCGAGAGAAGAACTTTTTGACCAACAATGTGATTCTGACCTTTCAATTTTGATATTGCTCAAAACTAATGGAATTCACTCCCAAATGGTGGTTTATGCTTAAATAACCCTTTTGTAAGCATAATAACACGTTTCCATTGAAAGAAACAGAAATATTCACATGTCAAGTTTTTATGCGTGCAAAATGCTTTTCAGAGCGAGAGAAGCACTTTTTGACCAACAATGTGATTTTTACCTTTCAATTTTGATATTGCTCAAAACTAATGGAATTCACTCCCAAATGGTGGTTTATGCTTAAATAACCCTTTTGTAAGCATAATAACACGTTTCCATTGAAAGAAACAGAAATATTCACATGTCAAGTTTTTATGCGTGCAAAATGCTTTTCAGAGCGAGAGAAGCACTTTTTGACCAACAATGTGACTCTGACCTTTCAATTTTGATATTGCTCAAAACTAATGGAATTCACTCCCAAATGGTGGTTTATGCTTAAATAACCCTTTTGTAAGCATAATAACACGTTTCCATTGAAAGAAACAGAAATATTCACATGTCAAGTTTTTATGCGTGCAAAATGCTTTTCAGAGCGAGAGAAGCACTTTTTGACCAACAATGTGACTCTGACCTTTCAATTTTGATGTTGCTCAAAACTAATGGAATTCACTCCCAAATGGTGGTTTATGCTTAAATAACCCTTTTGTAAGCATAATAACACGTTTCCATTGAAAGTAACAGAAATATTCACATGTCAAGTTTTTATGTGTGCAAAATGCTTTTCAGAGCGAGAGAAGCACTTTTTGACCAACAATGTGATTCTGACCTTTCAATTTTGATGTTGCTCAAAACTAATGGAATTCACTCCCAAATGGTGGTTTATGCTTAAATAACCCTTTTGTAAGCATAATAACACGTTTGAATTGAAAGAAACAGAAATATTCACATGTCAAGTTTTTATGCGTGCAAAATGCTTTTCAGAGCGAGAGAAGCACTTTTTGACCAACAATGTGATTTTTACCTTTCAATTTTGATATTGCTCAAAACTAATGGAATTCACTCCCAAATGGTGGTTTATGCTTAAATAACCCTTTTGTATCATAATAACACGTTTCCATTGAAAGAAACAGAAATATTCACATGTCAAGTTTTTATGTGTGCAAAATGCTTTTCAGAGCGAGAGAAGCACTTTTTGACCAACAATGTGATTTTTACCTTACAATGTTGATATTGCTCAAAACTAATGGAATTCACTCCCAAATGGTGGTTTATGCTTAAATAACCCTTTTGTAAGCATAATAACACGTTTCCATTGAAAGTAACAGAAATATTCACATGTCAAGTTTTTATGTGTGCAAAATGCTTTTCAGAGCGAGAGAAGAACTTTTTGACCAACAATGTGATTCTGACCTTTCAATTTTGATATTGCTCAAAACTAATGGAATTCACTCCCAAATGGTGGTTTATGCTTAAATAACCCTTTTGTAAGCATAATAACACGTTTCCATTGAAAGAAACAGAAATATTCACATGTCAAGTTTTTATGCGTGCAAAATGCTTTTCAGAGCGAGAGAAGCACTTTTTGACCAACAATGTGATTTTTACCTTTCAATTTTGATATTGCTCAAAACTAATGGAATTCACTCCCAAATGGTGGTTTATGCTTAAATAACCCTTTTGTAAGCATAATAACACGTTTCCATTGAAAGTAACAGAAATATTCACATGTCAAGTTTTTATGTGTGCAAAATGCTTTTCAGAGAGAGAGAAGCACTTTTTGACCAACAATGTGATTTTTACCTTACAATGTTGATATTGCTCAAAACTAATGGAATTCACTCCCAAATGGTGGTTTATGCTTAAATAACCCTTTTGTAAGCATAATAACACGTTTCCATTGAAAGAAACAGAAATATTCACATGTCAAGTTTTTATGCGTGCAAAATGCTTTTCAGAGCGAGAGAAGCACTTTTTGACCAACAATGTGACTCTGACCTTTCAATTTTGATGTTGCTCAAAACTAATGGAATTCACTCCCAAATGGTGGTTTATGCTTAAATAACCCTTTTGTAAGCATAATAACACGTTTCCATTGAAAGTAACAGAAATATTCACATGTCAAGTTTTTATGTGTGCAAAATGCTTTTCAGAGCGAGAGAAGCACTTTTTGACCAACAATGTGATTCTGACCTTTCAATTTTGATGTTGCTCAAAACTAATGGAATTCACTCCCAAATGGTGGTTTATGCTTAAATAACCCTTTTGTAAGCATAATAACACGTTTGAATTGAAAGAAACAGAAATATTCACATGTCAAGTTTTTATGCGTGCAAAATGCTTTTCAGAGCGAGAGAAGCACTTTTTGACCAACAATGTGATTTTTACCTTTCAATTTTGATATTGCTCAAAACTAATGGAATTCACTCCCAAATGGTGGTTTATGCTTAAATAACCCTTTTGTATCATAATAACACGTTTCCATTGAAAGAAACAGAAATATTCACATGTCAAGTTTTTATGCGTGCAAAATGCTTTTCAGAGCGAGAGAAGCACTTTTTGACCAACAATGTGACTCTGACCTTTCAATTTTGATATTGCTCAAAACTAATGGAATTCACTCCCAAATGGTGGTTTATGCTTAAATAACCCGTTTGTAAGCATAATAACACGTTTCCATTGAAAGTAACAGAAATATTCACATGTCAAGTTTTTATGTGTGCAAAATGCTTTTCAGAGCGAGAGAAGCACTTTTTGACCAACAATGTGATTTTTACCTTACAATGTTGATATTGCTCAAAACTAATGGAATTCACTCCCAAATGGTGGTTTATGCTTAAATAACCCTTTTGTAAGCATAATAACACGTTTCCATTGAAAGAAACAGAAATATTCACATGTCAAGTTTTTATGTGTGCAAAATGCTTTTCAGAGCGAGAGAAGCACTTTTTGACCAACAATGTGATTCTGACCTTTCAATTTTGATATTGCTCAAAACTAATGGAATTCACTCCCAAATGGTGGTTTATGCATAAATAACCCTTTTGTAAGCATAATAACACGTTTCCATTGAAAGTAACAGAAATATTCACATGTCAAGTTTTTATGCGTGCAAAATGCTTTTCAGAGCGAGAGAAGCACTTTTTGACCAACAATGTGACTCTGACCTTTCAATTTTGATATTGCTCAAAACTAATGGAATTCACTCCCAAATGGTGGTTTATGCTTAAATAACCCTTTTGTAAGCATAATAACACGTTTCCATTGAAAGAAACAGAAATATTCACATGTCAAGTTTTTATGCGTGCAAAATGCTTTTCAGAGCGAGAGAAGCACTTTTTGACCAACAATGTGACTCTGACCTTTCAATTTTGATGTTGCTCAAAACTAATGGAATTCACTCCCAAATGGTGGTTTATGCTTAAATAACCCTTTTGTAAGCATAATAACACGTTTCCATTGAAAGTAACAGAAATATTCACATGTCAAGTTTTTATGTGTGCAAAATGCTTTTCAGAGCGAGAGAAGCACTTTTTGACCAACAATGTGATTCTGACCTTTCAATTTTGATGTTGCTCAAAACTAATGGAATTCACTCCCAAATGGTGGTTTATGCTTAAATAACCCTTTTGTAAGCATAATAACACGTTTGAATTGAAAGAAACAGAAATATTCACATGTCAAGTTTTTATGCGTGCAAAATGCTTTTCAGAGCGAGAGAAGCACTTTTTGACCAACAATGTGATTTTTACCTTTCAATTTTGATATTGCTCAAAACTAATGGAATTCACTCCCAAATGGTGGTTTATGCTTAAATAACCCTTTTGTATCATAATAACACGTTTCCATTGAAAGAAACAGAAATATTCACATGTCAAGTTTTTATGTGTGCAAAATGCTTTTCAGAGCGAGAGAAGCACTTTTTGACCAACAATGTGATTTTTACCTTACAATGTTGATATTGCTCAAAACTAATGGAATTCACTCCCAAATGGTGGTTTATGCTTAAATAACCCTTTTGTAAGCATAATAACACGTTTCCATTGAAAGTAACAGAAATATTCACATGTCAAGTTTTTATGTGTGCAAAATGCTTTTCAGAGCGAGAGAAGAACTTTTTGACCAACAATGTGATTCTGACCTTTCAATTTTGATATTGCTCAAAACTAATGGAATTCACTCCCAAATGGTGGTTTATGCTTAAATAACCCTTTTGTAAGCATAATAACACGTTTCCATTGAAAGAAACAGAAATATTCACATGTCAAGTTTTTATGCGTGCAAAATGCTTTTCAGAGCGAGAGAAGCACTTTTTGACCAACAATGTGATTTTTACCTTTCAATTTTGATATTGCTCAAAACTAATGGAATTCACTCCCAAATGGTGGTTTATGCTTAAATAACCCTTTTGTAAGCATAATAACACGTTTCCATTGAAAGTAACAGAAATATTCACATGTCAAGTTTTTATGTGTGCAAAATGCTTTTCAGAGAGAGAGAAGCACTTTTTGACCAACAATGTGATTTTTACCTTACAATGTTGATATTGCTCAAAACTAATGGAATTCACTCCCAAATGGTGGTTTATGCTTAAATAACCCTTTTGTAAGCATAATAACACGTTTCCATTGAAAGAAACAGAAATATTCACATGTCAAGTTTTTATGCGTGCAAAATGCTTTTCAGAGCGAGAGAAGCACTTTTTGACCAACAATGTGACTCTGACCTTTCAATTTTGATGTTGCTCAAAACTAATGGAATTCACTCCCAAATGGTGGTTTATGCTTAAATAACCCTTTTGTAAGCATAATAACACGTTTCCATTGAAAGTAACAGAAATATTCACATGTCAAGTTTTTATGTGTGCAAAATGCTTTTCAGAGCGAGAGAAGCACTTTTTGACCAACAATGTGATTCTGACCTTTCAATTTTGATGTTGCTCAAAACTAATGGAATTCACTCCCAAATGGTGGTTTATGCTTAAATAACCCTTTTGTAAGCATAATAACACGTTTGAATTGAAAGAAACAGAAATATTCACATGTCAAGTTTTTATGCGTGCAAAATGCTTTTCAGAGCGAGAGAAGCACTTTTTGACCAACAATGTGATTTTTACCTTTCAATTTTGATATTGCTCAAAACTAATGGAATTCACTCCCAAATGGTGGTTTATGCTTAAATAACCCTTTTGTATCATAATAACACGTTTCCATTGAAAGAAACAGAAATATTCACATGTCAAGTTTTTATGCGTGCAAAATGCTTTTCAGAGCGAGAGAAGCACTTTTTGACCAACAATGTGACTCTGACCTTTCAATTTTGATATTGCTCAAAACTAATGGAATTCACTCCCAAATGGTGGTTTATGCTTAAATAACCCGTTTGTAAGCATAATAACACGTTTCCATTGAAAGTAACAGAAATATTCACATGTCAAGTTTTTATGTGTGCAAAATGCTTTTCAGAGCGAGAGAAGCACTTTTTGACCAACAATGTGATTTTTACCTTACAATGTTGATATTGCTCAAAACTAATGGAATTCACTCCCAAATGGTGGTTTATGCTTAAATAACCCTTTTGTAAGCATAATAACACGTTTCCATTGAAAGAAACAGAAATATTCACATGTCAAGTTTTTATGTGTGCAAAATGCTTTTCAGAGCGAGAGAAGCACTTTTTGACCAACAATGTGATTCTGACCTTTCAATTTTGATATTGCTCAAAACTAATGGAATTCACTCCCAAATGGTGGTTTATGCATAAATAACCCTTTTGTAAGCATAATAACACGTTTCCATTGAAAGTAACAGAAATATTCACATGTCAAGTTTTTATGCGTGCAAAATGCTTTTCAGAGCGAGAGAAGCACTTTTTGACCAACAATGTGACTCTGACCTTTCAATTTTGATATTGCTCAAAACTAATGGAATTCACTCCCAAATGGTGGTTTATGCTTAAATAACCCTTTTGTAAGCATAATAACACGTTTCCATTGAAAGTAACAGAAATATTCACATGTCAAGTTTTTATGTGTGCAAAATGCTTTTCAGAGCGAGAGAAGCACTTTTTGACCAACAATGTGATTCTGACCTTTCAATTTTGATATTGCTCAAAACTAATGGAATTCACTCCCAAATGGTGGTTTATGCTTAAATAACCCTTTTGTAAGCATAATAACACGTTTCCATTGAAAGAAACAGAAATATTCACATGTCAAGTTTTTATGTGTGCAAAATGCTTTTCAGAGCGAGAGAAGCACTTTTTGACCAACAATGTGATTTTTACCTTACAATGTTGATATTGCTCAAAACTAATGGAATTCACTCCCAAATGGTGGTTTATGCTTAAATAACCCTTTTGTAAGCATAATAACACGTTTCCATTGAAAGTAACAGAAATATTCACATGTCAAGTTTTTATGTGTGCAAAATGCTTTTCAGAGCGAGAGAAGCACTTTTTGACCAACAATGTGATTTTTACCTTACAATGTTGATATTGCTCAAAACTAATGGAATTCACTCCCAAATGGTGGTTTATGCTTAAATAACCCTTTTGTAAGCATAATAACACGTTTCCATTGAAAGTAACAGAAATATTCACATGTCAAGTTTTTATGTGTGCAAAATGCTTTTCAGAGCGAGAGAAGAACTTTTTGACCAACAATGTGATTCTGACCTTTCAATTTTGATATTGCTCAAAACTAATGGAATTCACTCCCAAATGGTGGTTTATGCTTAAATAACCCTTTTGTAAGCATAATAACACGTTTCCATTGAAAGAAACAGAAATATTCACATGTCAAGTTTTTATGCGTGCAAAATGCTTTTCAGAGCGAGAGAAGCACTTTTTGACCAACAATGTGATTTTTACCTTTCAATTTTGATATTGCTCAAAACTAATGGAATTCACTCCCAAATGGTGGTTTATGCTTAAATAACCCTTTTGTAAGCATAATAACACGTTTCCATTGAAAGTAACAGAAATATTCACATGTCAAGTTTTTATGTGTGCAAAATGCTTTTCAGAGAGAGAGAAGCACTTTTTGACCAACAATGTGATTTTTACCTTACAATGTTGATATTGCTCAAAACTAATGGAATTCACTCCCAAATGGTGGTTTATGCTTAAATAACCCTTTTGTAAGCATAATAACACGTTTCCATTGAAAGAAACAGAAATATTCACATGTCAAGTTTTTATGCGTGCAAAATGCTTTTCAGAGCGAGAGAAGCACTTTTTGACCAACAATGTGACTCTGACCTTTCAATTTTGATGTTGCTCAAAACTAATGGAATTCACTCCCAAATGGTGGTTTATGCTTAAATAACCCTTTTGTAAGCATAATAACACGTTTCCATTGAAAGTAACAGAAATATTCACATGTCAAGTTTTTATGTGTGCAAAATGCTTTTCAGAGCGAGAGAAGCACTTTTTGACCAACAATGTGATTCTGACCTTTCAATTTTGATGTTGCTCAAAACTAATGGAATTCACTCCCAAATGGTGGTTTATGCTTAAATAACCCTTTTGTAAGCATAATAACACGTTTGAATTGAAAGAAACAGAAATATTCACATGTCAAGTTTTTATGCGTGCAAAATGCTTTTCAGAGCGAGAGAAGCACTTTTTGACCAACAATGTGATTTTTACCTTTCAATTTTGATATTGCTCAAAACTAATGGAATTCACTCCCAAATGGTGGTTTATGCTTAAATAACCCTTTTGTATCATAATAACACGTTTCCATTGAAAGAAACAGAAATATTCACATGTCAAGTTTTTATGCGTGCAAAATGCTTTTCAGAGCGAGAGAAGCACTTTTTGACCAACAATGTGACTCTGACCTTTCAATTTTGATATTGCTCAAAACTAATGGAATTCACTCCCAAATGGTGGTTTATGCTTAAATAACCCGTTTGTAAGCATAATAACACGTTTCCATTGAAAGTAACAGAAATATTCACATGTCAAGTTTTTATGTGTGCAAAATGCTTTTCAGAGCGAGAGAAGCACTTTTTGACCAACAATGTGATTCTGACCTTTCAATTTTGATATTGCTCAAAACTAATGGAATTCACTCCCAAATGGTGGTTTATGCTTAAATAACCCTTTTGTAAGCATAATAACACGTTTCCATTGAAAGAAACAGAAATATTCACATGTCAAGTTTTTATGTGTGCAAAATGCTTTTCAGAGCGAGAGAAGCACTTTTTGACCAACAATGTGATTTTTACCTTACAATGTTGATATTGCTCAAAACTAATGGAATTCACTCCCAAATGGTGGTTTATGCTTAAATAACCCTTTTGTAAGCATAATAACACGTTTCCATTGAAAGAAACAGAAATATTCACATGTCAAGTTTTTATGTGTGCAAAATGCTTTTCAGAGCGAGAGAAGCACTTTTTGACCAACAATGTGATTCTGACCTTTCAATTTTGATATTGCTCAAAACTAATGGAATTCACTCCCAAATGGTGGTTTATGCATAAATAACCCTTTTGTAAGCATAATAACACGTTTCCATTGAAAGTAACAGAAATATTCACATGTCAAGTTTTTATGCGTGCAAAATGCTTTTCAGAGCGAGAGAAGCACTTTTTGACCAACAATGTGACTCTGACCTTTCAATTTTGATATTGCTCAAAACTAATGGAATTCACTCCCAAATGGTGGTTTATGCTTAAATAACCCTTTTGTAAGCATAATAACACGTTTCCATTGAAAGTAACAGAAATATTCACATGTCAAGTTTTTATGTGTGCAAAATGCTTTTCAGAGCGAGAGAAGCACTTTTTGACCAACAATGTGATTCTGACCTTTCAATTTTGATATTGCTCAAAACTAATGGAATTCACTCCCAAATGGTGGTTTATGCTTAAATAACCCTTTTGTAAGCATAATAACACGTTTCCATTGAAAGAAACAGAAATATTCACATGTCAAGTTTTTATGTGTGCAAAATGCTTTTCAGAGCGAGAGAAGCACTTTTTGACCAACAATGTGATTTTTACCTTACAATGTTGATATTGCTCAAAACTAATGGAATTCACTCCCAAATGGTGGTTTATGCTTAAATAACCCTTTTGTAAGCATAATAACACGTTTCCATTGAAAGTAACAGAAATATTCACATGTCAAGTTTTTATGTGTGCAAAATGCTTTTCAGAGCGAGAGAAGAACTTTTTGACCAACAATGTGATTCTGACCTTTCAATTTTGATATTGCTCAAAACTAATGGAATTCACTCCCAAATGGTGGTTTATGCTTAAATAACCCTTTTGTAAGCATAATAACACGTTTCCATTGAAAGAAACAGAAATATTCACATGTCAAGTTTTTATGCGTGCAAAATGCTTTTCAGAGCGAGAGAAGCACTTTTTGACCAACAATGTGATTTTTACCTTTCAATTTTGATATTGCTCAAAACTAATGGAATTCACTCCCAAATGGTGGTTTATGCTTAAATAACCCTTTTGTAAGCATAATAACACGTTTCCATTGAAAGAAACAGAAATATTCACATGTCAAGTTTTTATGCGTGCAAAATGCTTTTCAGAGCGAGAGAAGCACTTTTTGACCAACAATGTGACTCTGACCTTTCAATTTTGATATTGCTCAAAACTAATGGAATTCACTCCCAAATGGTGGTTTATGCTTAAATAACCCGTTTGTAAGCATAATAACACGTTTCCATTGAAAGTAACAGAAATATTCACATGTCAAGTTTTTATGTGTGCAAAATGCTTTTCAGAGCGAGAGAAGCACTTTTTGACCAACAATGTGATTCTGACCTTTCAATTTTGATATTGCTCAAAACTAATGGAATTCACTCCCAAATGGTGGTTTATGCTTAAATAACCCTTTTGTAAGCATAATAACACGTTTCCATTGAAAGAAACAGAAATATTCACATGTCAAGTTTTTATGTGTGCAAAATGCTTTTCAGAGCGAGAGAAGCACTTTTTGACCAACAATGTGATTTTTACCTTACAATGTTGATATTGCTCAAAACTAATGGAATTCACTCCCAAATGGTGGTTTATGCTTAAATAACCCTTTTGTAACCATAATAAAACGTTTCCATTGAAAGTAACAGAAATATTCACATGTCAAGTTTTTATGTGTGCAAAATGCTTTTCAGAGCGAGAGAAGCACTTTTGACCAACAATGTGATTCTGACCTTTCAATTTTGATATTGCTCAAAACTAATGGAATTCACTCCCAAATGGTGGTTTATGCTTAAATAACCCTTTTGTAAGCATAATAACACGTTTCCATTGAAAGTAACAGAAATATTCACATGTCAAGTTTTTATGTGTGCAAAATGCTTTTCAGAGAGAGAGAAGCACTTTTTGACCAACAATGTGATTTTTACCTTACAATGTTGATATTGCTCAAAACTAATGGAATTCACTCCCAAATGGTGGTTTATGCTTAAATAACCCTTTTGTAAGCATAATAACACGTTTCCATTGAAAGTAACAGAAATATTCACATGTCAAGTTTTTATGTGTGCAAAATGCTTTTCAGAGCGAGAGAAGCACTTTTTGACCAACAATGTGATTCTGACCTTTCAATTTTGATATTGCTCAAAACTAATGGAATTCACTCCCAAATGGTGGTTTATGCTTAAATAACCCTTTTGTAAGCATAATAACACGTTTCCATTGAAAGAAACAGAAATATTCACATGTCAAGTTTTTATGCGTGCAAAATGCTTTTCAGAGCGAGAGAAGCACTTTTTGACCAACAATGTGACTCTGACCTTTCAATTTTGATGTTGCTCAAAACTAATGGAATTCACTCCCAAATGGTGGTTTATGCTTAAATAACCCTTTTGTAAGCATAATAACACGTTTCCATTGAAAGTAACAGAAATATTCACATGTCAAGTTTTTATGTGTGCAAAATGCTTTTCAGAGCGAGAGAAGCACTTTTTGACCAACAATGTGATTCTGACCTTTCAATTTTGATGTTGCTCAAAACTAATGGAATTCACTCCCAAATGGTGGTTTATGCTTAAATAACCCTTTTGTAAGCATAATAACACGTTTGAATTGAAAGAAACAGAAATATTCACATGTCAAGTTTTTATGCGTGCAAAATGCTTTTCAGAGCGAGAGAAGCACTTTTTGACCAACAATGTGATTTTTACCTTTCAATTTTGATATTGCTCAAAACTAATGGAATTCACTCCCAAATGGTGGTTTATGCTTAAATAACCCTTTTGTATCATAATAACACGTTTCCATTGAAAGAAACAGAAATATTCACATGTCAAGTTTTTATGCGTGCAAAATGCTTTTCAGAGCGAGAGAAGCACTTTTTGACCAACAATGTGACTCTGACCTTTCAATTTTGATATTGCTCAAAACTAATGGAATTCACTCCCAAATGGTGGTTTATGCTTAAATAACCCGTTTGTAAGCATTATAACACGTTTCCATTGAAAGTAACAGAAATATTCACATGTCAAGTTTTTATGTGTGCAAAATGCTTTTCAGAGCGAGAGAAGCACTTTTTGACCAACAATGTGATTCTGACCTTTCAATTTTGATATTGCTCAAAACTAATGGAATTCACTCCCAAATGGTGGTTTATGCTTAAATAACCCTTTTGTAAGCATAATAACACGTTTCCATTGAAAGAAACAGAAATATTCACATGTCAAGTTTTTATGTGTGCAAAATGCTTTTCAGAGCGAGAGAAGCACTTTTTGACCAACAATGTGATTTTTACCTTACAATGTTGATATTGCTCAAAACTAATGGAATTCACTCCCAAATGGTGGTTTATGCTTAAATAACCCTTTTGTAAGCATAATAACACGTTTCCATTGAAAGTAACAGAAATATTCACATGTCAAGTTTTTATGTGTGCAAAATGCTTTTCAGAGCGAGAGAAGAACTTTTTGACCAACAATGTGATTCTGACCTTTCAATTTTGATATTGCTCAAAACTAATGGAATTCACTCCCAAATGGTGGTTTATGCTTAAATAACCCTTTTGTAAGCATAATAACACGTTTCCATTGAAAGAAACAGAAATATTCACATGTCAAGTTTTTATGCGTGCAAAATGCTTTTCAGAGCGAGAGAAGCACTTTTTGACCAACAATGTGATTTTTACCTTTCAATTTTGATATTGCTCAAAACTAATGGAATTCACTCCCAAATGGTGGTTTATGCTTAAATAACCCTTTTGTAAGCATAATAACACGTTTCCATTGAAAGAAACAGAAATATTCACATGTCAAGTTTTTATGCGTGCAAAATGCTTTTCAGAGCGAGAGAAGCACTTTTTGACCAACAATGTGACTCTGACCTTTCAATTTTGATATTGCTCAAAACTAATGGAATTCACTCCCAAATGGTGGTTTATGCTTAAATAACCCGTTTGTAAGCATAATAACACGTTTCCATTGAAAGTAACAGAAATATTCACATGTCAAGTTTTTATGTGTGCAAAATGCTTTTCAGAGCGAGAGAAGCACTTTTTGACCAACAATGTGATTCTGACCTTTCAATTTTGATATTGCTCAAAACTAATGGAATTCACTCCCAAATGGTGGTTTATGCTTAAATAACCCTTTTGTAAGCATAATAACACGTTTCCATTGAAAGAAACAGAAATATTCACATGTCAAGTTTTTATGTGTGCAAAATGCTTTTCAGAGCGAGAGAAGCACTTTTTGACCAACAATGTGATTTTTACCTTACAATGTTGATATTGCTCAAAACTAATGGAATTCACTCCCAAATGGTGGTTTATGCTTAAATAACCCTTTTGTAACCATAATAAAACGTTTCCATTGAAAGTAACAGAAATATTCACATGTCAAGTTTTTATGTGTGCAAAATGCTTTTCAGAGCGAGAGAAGCACTTTTTGACCAACAATGTGATTCTGACCTTTCAATTTTGATATTGCTCAAAACTAATGGAATTCACTCCCAAATGGTGGTTTATGCTTAAATAACCCTTTTGTAAGCATAATAACACGTTTCCATTGAAAGTAACAGAAATATTCACATGTCAAGTTTTTATGTGTGCAAAATGCTTTTCAGAGAGAGAGAAGCACTTTTTGACCAACAATGTGATTTTTACCTTACAATGTTGATATTGCTCAAAACTAATGGAATTCACTCCCAAATGGTGGTTTATGCTTAAATAACCCTTTTGTAAGCATAATAACACGTTTCCATTGAAAGTAACAGAAATATTCACATGTCAAGTTTTTATGTGTGCAAAATGCTTTTCAGAGCGAGAGAAGCACTTTTTGACCAACAATGTGATTCTGACCTTTCAATTTTGATATTGCTCAAAACTAATGGAATTCACTCCCAAATGGTGGTTTATGCTTAAATAACCCTTTTGTAAGCATAATAACACGTTTCCATTGAAAGAAACAGAAATATTCACATGTCAAGTTTTTATGCGTGCAAAATGCTTTTCAGAGCGAGAGAAGCACTTTTTGACCAACAATGTGACTCTGACCTTTCAATTTTGATGTTGCTCAAAACTAATGGAATTCACTCCCAAATGGTGGTTTATGCTTAAATAACCCTTTTGTAAGCATAATAACACGTTTCCATTGAAAGTAACAGAAATATTCACATGTCAAGTTTTTATGTGTGCAAAATGCTTTTCAGAGCGAGAGAAGCACTTTTTGACCAACAATGTGATTCTGACCTTTCAATTTTGATGTTGCTCAAAACTAATGGAATTAACTCCCAAATGGTGGTTTATGCTTAAATAACCCTTTTGTAAGCATAATAACACGTTTGAATTGAAAGAAACAGAAATATTCACATGTCAAGTTTTTATGCGTGCAAAATGCTTTTCAGAGCGAGAGAAGCACTTTTTGACCAACAATGTGATTTTTACCTTTCAATTTTGATATTGCTCAAAACTAATGGAATTCACTCCCAAATGGTGGTTTATGCTTAAATAACCCTTTTGTATCATAATAACACGTTTCCATTGAAAGAAACAGAAATATTCACATGTCAAGTTTTTATGCGTGCAAAATGCTTTTCAGAGCGAGAGAAGCACTTTTTGACCAACAATGTGACTCTGACCTTTCAATTTTGATATTGCTCAAAACTAATGGAATTCACTCCCAAATGGTGGTTTATGCTTAAATAACCCGTTTGTAAGCATAATAACACGTTTCCATTGAAAGTAACAGAAATATTCACATGTCAAGTTTTTATGTGTGCAAAATGCTTTTCAGAGCGAGAGAAGCACTTTTTGACCAACAATGTGATTCTGACCTTTCAATTTTGATATTGCTCAAAACTAATGGAATTCACTCCCAAATGGTGGTTTATGCTTAAATAACCCTTTTGTAAGCATAATAACACGTTTCCATTGAAAGAAACAGAAATATTCACATGTCAAGTTTTTATGCGTGCAAAATGCTTTTCAGAGCGAGAGAAGCACTTTTTGACCAACAATGTGATTTTTACCTTTCAATTTTGATATTGCTCAAAACTAATGGAATTCACTCCCAAATGGTGGTTTATGCTTAAATAACCCTTTTGTATCATAATAACACGTTTCCATTGAAAGAAACAGAAATATTCACATGTCAAGTTTTTATGCGTGCAAAATGCTTTTCAGAGCGAGAGAAGCACTTTTTGACCAACAATGTGACTCTGACCTTTCAATTTTGATATTGCTCAAAACTAATGGAATTCACTCCCAAATGGTGGTTTATGCTTAAATAACCCTTTTGTAAGCATAATAACACGTTTCCATTGAAAGAAACAGAAATATTCACATGTCAAGTTTTTATGCGTGCAAAATGCTTTTCAGAGCGAGAGAAGCACTTTTTGACCAACAATGTGATTTTTACCTTTCAATTTTGATATTGCTCAAAACTAATGGAATTCACTCCCAAATGGTGGTTTATGCTTAAATAACCCTTTTGTAAGCATAATAACACGTTTCCATTGAAAGAAACAGAAATATTCACATGTCAAGTTTTTATGCGTGCAAAATGCTTTTCAGAGCGAGAGAAGCACTTTTTGACCAACAATCTGATTCTGACCTTTCAATTTTGATATTGCTCAAAACTAATGGAATTCACTCCCAAATGGTGGTTTATGCTTAAATAACCCTTTTGTAAGCATAATAACACGTTTGAATTGAAAGAAACAGAAATATTCACATGTCAAGTTTTTATGCGTGCAAAATGCTTTTCAGAGCGAGAGAAGCACTTTTTGACCAACAATGTGATTTTTACCTTTCAATTTTGATATTGCTCAAAACTAATGGAATTCACTCCCAAATGGTGGTTTATGCTTAAATAACCCTTTTGTAAGCATAATAAGACGTTTCCATTGAAAGAAACAGAAATATTCACATGTCAAGTTTTTATGCGTGCAAAATGCTTTTCAGAGCGAGAGAAGCACTTTTTGACCAACAATGTGACTCTGACCTTTCAATTTTGATATTGCTCAAAACTAATGGAATTCACTCCCAAATGGTGGTTTATGCTTAAATAACCCTTTTGTAAGCATAATAACACGTTTCCATTGAAAGTAACAGAAATATTCACATGTCAAGTTTTTATGTTTGCAAAATGCTTTTCAGAGCGAGAGAAGCACTTTTTGACCAACAATGTGATTCTGACCTTTCAATTTTGATATTGCTCAAAACTAATGGAATTCACTCCCAAATGGTGGTTTATGCTTAAATAACCCTTTTGTAAGCATAATAACACGTTTCCATTGAAAGAAACAGAAATATTCACATGTCAAGTTTTTATGCGTGCAAAATGCTTTTCAGAGCGAGAGAAGCACTTTTTGACCAACAATGTGACTCTGACCTTTCAATTTTGATATTGCTCAAAACTAATGGAATTCACTCCCAAATGGTGGTTTATGCTTAAATAACCCTTTTGTAAGCATAATAACACGTTTGAATTGAAAGAAACAGAAATATTCACATGTCAAGTTTTTATGCGTGCAAAATGCTTTTCAGAGCGAGAGAAGCACTTTTTGACCAACAATATGATTTTTACCTTACAATGTTGATATTGCTCAAAACTAATGGAATTCACTCCCAAATGGTGGTTTATGCATAAATAACCCTTTTGTAAGCATAATAACACGTTTCCATTGAAAGTAACAGAAATATTCACATGTCAAGTTTTTATGCGTGCAAAATGCTTTTCAGAGCGAGAGAAGCACTTTTTGACCAACAATGTGACTCTGACCTTTCAATTTTGATATTGCTCAAAACTAATGGAATTCACTCCCAAATGGTGGTTTATGCTTAAATAACCCTTTTGTAAGCATAATAACACGTTTCCATTGAAAGAAACAGAAATATTCACATGTCAAGTTTTTATGCGTGCAAAATGCTTTTCAGAGCGAGAGAAGCACTTTTTGACCAACAATGTGATTTTTACCTTTCAATTTTGATATTGCTCAAAACTAATGGAATTCACTCCCAAATGGTGGTTTATGCTTAAATAACCCTTTTGTAAGCATAATAACACGTTTCCATTGAAAGAAACAGAAATATTCACATGTCAAGTTTTTATGCGTGCAAAATGCTTTTCAGAGCGAGAGAAGCACTTTTTGACCAACAATCTGATTCTGACCTTTCAATTTTGATATTGCTCAAAACTAATGGAATTCACTCCCAAATGGTGGTTTATGCTTAAATAACCCTTTTGTAAGCATAATAACACGTTTGAATTGAAAGAAACAGAAATATTCACATGTCAAGTTTTTATGCGTGCAAAATGCTTTTCAGAGCGAGAGAAGCACTTTTTGACCAACAATGTGATTTTTACCTTTCAATTTTGATATTGCTCAAAACTAATGGAATTCACTCCCAAATGGTGGTTTATGCTTAAATAACCCTTTTGTAAGCATAATAAGACGTTTCCATTGAAAGAAACAGAAATATTCACATGTCAAGTTTTTATGCGTGCAAAATGCTTTTCAGAGCGAGAGAAGCACTTTTTGACCAACAATGTGACTCTGACCTTTCAATTTTGATATTGCTCAAAACTAATGGAATTCACTCCCAAATGGTGGTTTATGCTTAAATAACCCTTTTGTAAGCATAATAACACGTTTCCATTGAAAGTAACAGAAATATTCACATGTCAAGTTTTTATGTTTGCAAAATGCTTTTCAGAGCGAGAGAAGCACTTTTTGACCAACAATGTGATTCTGACCTTTCAATTTTGATATTGCTCAAAACTAATGGAATTCACTCCCAAATGGTGGTTTATGCTTAAATAACCCTTTTGTAAGCATAATAACACGTTTCCATTGAAAGAAACAGAAATATTCACATGTCAAGTTTTTATGCGTGCAAAATGCTTTTCAGAGCGAGAGAAGCACTTTTTGACCAACAATGTGACTCTGACCTTTCAATTTTGATATTGCTCAAAACTAATGGAATTCACTCCCAAATGGTGGTTTATGCTTAAATAACCCTTTTGTAAGCATAATAACACGTTTGAATTGAAAGAAACAGAAATATTCACATGTCAAGTTTTTATGCGTGCAAAATGCTTTTCAGAGCGAGAGAAGCACTTTTTGACCAACAATATGATTTTTACCTTACAATGTTGATATTGCTCAAAACTAATGGAATTCACTCCCAAATGGTGGTTTATGCATAAATAACCCTTTTGTAAGCATAATAACACGTTTCCATTGAAAGTAACAGAAATATTCACATGTCAAGTTTTTATGCGTGCAAAATGCTTTTCAGAGCGAGAGAAGCACTTTTTGACCAACAATGTGACTCTGACCTTTCAATTTTGATATTGCTCAAAACTAATGGAATTCACTCCCAAATGGTGGTTTATGCTTAAATAACCCTTTTGTAAGCATAATAACACGTTTCCATTGAAAGTAACAGAAATATTCACATGTCAAGTTTTTATGTGTGCAAAATGCTTTTCAGAGCGAGAGAAGCACTTTTTGACCAACAATGTGATTCTGACCTTTCAATTTTGATATTGCTCAAAACTAATGGAATTCACTCCCAAATGGTGGTTTATGCTTAAATAACCCTTTTGTAAGCATAATAACACGTTTCCATTGAAAGAAACAGAAATATTCACATGTCAAGTTTTTATGTGTGCAAAATGCTTTTCAGAGCGAGAGAAGCACTTTTTGACCAACAATGTGATTTTTACCTTACAATGTTGATATTGCTCAAAACTAATGGAATTCACTCCCAAATGGTGGTTTATGCTTAAATAACCCTTTTGTAAGCATAATAACACGTTTCCATTGAAAGTAACAGAAATATTCACATGTCAAGTTTTTATGTGTGCAAAATGCTTTTCAGAGCGAGAGAAGCACTTTTTGACCAACAATGTGATTCTGACCTTTCAATTTTGATATTGCTCAAAACTAATGGAATTCACTCCCAAATGGTGGTTTATGCTTAAATAACCCTTTTGTAAGCATAATAACACGTTTCCATTGAAAGAAACAGAAATATTCACATGTCAAGTTTTTATGCGTGCAAAATGCTTTTCAGAGCGAGAGAAGCACTTTTTGACCAACAATGTGACTCTGACCTTTCAATTTTGATGTTGCTCAAAACTAATGGAATTCACTCCCAAATGGTGGTTTATGCTTAAATAACCCTTTTGTAAGCATAATAACACGTTTCCATTGAAAGTAACAGAAATATTCACATGTCAAGTTTTTATGTGTGCAAAATGCTTTTCAGAGCGAGAGAAGCACTTTTTGACCAACAATGTGATTCTGACCTTTCAATTTTGATGTTGCTCAAAACTAATGGAATTCACTCCCAAATGGTGGTTTATGCTTAAATAACCCTTTTGTAAGCATAATAACACGTTTGAATTGAAAGAAACAGAAATATTCACATGTCAAGTTTTTATGCGTGCAAAATGCTTTTCAGAGCGAGAGAAGCACTTTTTGACCAACAATGTGATTTTTACCTTTCAATTTTGATATTGCTCAAAACTAATGGAATTCACTCCCAAATGGTGGTTTATGCTTAAATAACCCTTTTGTATCATAATAACACGTTTCCATTGAAAGAAACAGAAATATTCACATGTCAAGTTTTTATGCGTGCAAAATGCTTTTCAGAGCGAGAGAAGCACTTTTTGACCAACAATGTGACTCTGACCTTTCAATTTTGATATTGCTCAAAACTAATGGAATTCACTCCCAAATGGTGGTTTATGCTTAAATAACCCGTTTGTAAGCATAATAACACGTTTCCATTGAAAGTAACAGAAATATTCACATGTCAAGTTTTTATGTGTGCAAAATGCTTTTCAGAGCGAGAGAAGCACTTTTTGACCAACAATGTGATTCTGACCTTTCAATTTTGATATTGCTCAAAACTAATGGAATTCACTCCCAAATGGTGGTTTATGCTTAAATAACCCTTTTGTATCATAATAACACGTTTCCATTGAAAGAAACAGAAATATTCACATGTCAAGTTTTTATGCGTGCAAAATGCTTTTCAGAGCGAGAGAAGCACTTTTTGACCTACAATGTGACTCTGACCTTTCAATTTTGATATTGCTCAAAACTAATGGAATTCACTCCCAAATGGTGGTTTATGCTTAAATAACCCGTTTGTAAGCATAATAACACGTTTCCATTGAAAGTAACAGAAATATTCACATGTCAAGTTTTTATGTGTGCAAAATGCTTTTCAGAGCGAGAGAAGCACTTTTTGACCAACAATGTGATTCTGACCTTTCAATTTTGATATTGCTCAAAACTAATGGAATTCACTCCCAAATGGTGGTTTATGCTTAAATAACCCTTTTGTAAGCATAATAACACGTTTCCATTGAAAGAAACAGAAATACTCACATGTCAAGTTTTTATGTGTGCAAAATGATTTTCAGAGCGAGAGAAGCACTTTTTGACCAACAATGTGATTTTTACCTTACAATGTTGATATTGCTCAAAACTAATGGAATTCACTCCCAAATGGTGGTTTATGCTTAAATAACCCTTTTGTAAGCATAATAACACGTTTCCATTGAAAGAAACAGAAATATTCACATGTCAAGTTTTTATGTGTGCAAAATGCTTTTCAGAGCGAGAGAAGCACTTTTTGACCAACAATGTGATTCTGACCTTTCAATTTTGATATTGCTCAAAACTAATGGAATTCACTCCCAAATGGTGGTTTATGCATAAATAACCCTTTTGTAAGCATAATAACACGTTTCCATTGAAAGTAACAGAAATATTCACATGTCAAGTTTTTATGCGTGCAAAATGCTTTTCAGAGCGAGAGAAGCACTTTTTGACCAACAATGTGACTCTGACCTTTCAATTTTGATATTGCTCAAAACTAATGGAATTCACTCCCAAATGGTGGTTTATGCTTAAATAACCCTTTTGTAAGCATAATAACACGTTTCCATTGAAAGTAACAGAAATATTCACATGTCAAGTTTTTATGTGTGCAAAATGCTTTTCAGAGCGAGAGAAGCACTTTTTGACCAACAATGTGATTCTGACCTTTCAATTTTGATATTGCTCAAAACTAATGGAATTCACTCCCAAATGGTGGTTTATGCTTAAATAACCCTTTTGTAAGCATAATAACACGTTTCCATTGAAAGAAACAGAAATATTCACATGTCAAGTTTTTATGTGTGCAAAATGCTTTTCAGAGCGAGAGAAGCACTTTTTGACCAACAATGTGATTTTTACCTTACAATGTTGATATTGCTCAAAACTAATGGAATTCACTCCCAAATGGTGGTTTATGCTTAAATAACCCTTTTGTAAGCATAATAACACGTTTCCATTGAAAGTAACAGAAATATTCACATGTCAAGTTTTTATGTGTGCAAAATGCTTGTCAGAGCGAGAGAAGAACTTTTTGACCAACAATGTGATTCTGACCTTTCAATTTTGATATTGCTCAAAACTAATGGAATTCACTCCCAAATGGTGGTTTATGCTTAAATAACCCTTTTGTAAGCATAATAACACGTTTCCATTGAAAGAAACAGAAATATTCACATGTCAAGTTTTTATGCGTGCAAAATGCTTTTCAGAGCGAGAGAAGCACTTTTTGACCAACAATGTGATTTTTACCTTTCAATTTTGATATTGCTCAAAACTAATGGAATTCACTCCCAAATGGTGGTTTATGCTTAAATAACCCTTTTGTAAGCATAATAACACGTTTCCATTGAAAGAAACAGAAATATTCACATGTCAAGTTTTTATGCGTGCAAAATGCTTTTCAGAGCGAGAGAAGCACTTTTTGACCAACAATGTGACTCTGACCTTTCAATTTTGATATTGCTCAAAACTAATGGAATTCACTCCCAAATGGTGGTTTATGCTTAAATAACCCGTTTGTAAGCATAATAACACGTTTCCATTGAAAGTAACAGAAATATTCACATGTCAAGTTTTTATGTGTGCAAAATGCTTTTCAGAGCGAGAGAAGCACTTTTTGACCAACAATGTGATTCTGACCTTTCAATTTTGATATTGCTCAAAACTAATGGAATTCACTCCCAAATGGTGGTTTATGCTTAAATAACCCTTTTGTAAGCATAATAACACGTTTCCATTGAAAGAAACAGAAATATTCACATGTCAAGTTTTTATGTGTGCAAAATGCTTTTCAGAGCGAGAGAAGCACTTTTTGACCAACAATGTGATTTTTACCTTACAATGTTGATATTGCTCAAAACGAATGGAATTCACTCCCAAATGGTGGTTTATGCTTAAATAACCCTTTTGTAACCATAATAAAACGTTTCCATTGAAAGTAACAGAAATATTCACATGTCAAGTTTTTATGTGTGCAAAATGCTTTTCAGAGCGAGAGAAGCACTTTTTGACCAACAATGTGATTCTGACCTTTCAATTTTGATATTGCTCAAAACTAATGGAATTCACTCCCAAATGGTGGTTTATGCTTAAATAACCCTTTTGTAAGCATAATAACACGTTTCCATTGAAAGTAACAGAAATATTCACATGTCAAGTTTTTATGTGTGCAAAATGCTTTTCAGAGAGAGAGAAGCACTTTTTGACCAACAATGTGATTTTTACCTTACAATGTTGATATTGCTCAAAACTAATGGAATTCACTCCCAAATGGTGGTTTATGCTTAAATAACCCTTTTGTAAGCATAATAACACGTTTCCATTGAAAGAAACAGAAATATTCACATGTCAAGTTTTTATGTGTGCAAAATGCTTTTCAGAGCGAGAGAAGCACTTTTTGACCAACAATGTGATTCTGACCTTTCAATTTTGATATTGCTCAAAACTAATGGAATTCACTCCCAAATGGTGGTTTATGCTTAAATAACCCTTTTGTAAGCATAATAACACGTTTCCATTGAAAGAAACAGAAATATTCACATGTCAAGTTTTTATGCGTGCAAAATGCTTTTCAGAGCGAGAGAAGCACTTTTTGACCAACAATGTGACTCTGACCTTTCAATTTTGATGTTGCTCAAAACTAATGGAATTCACTCCCAAATGGTGGTTTATGCTTAAATAACCCTTTTGTAAGCATAATAACACGTTTCCATTGAAAGTAACAGAAATATTCACATGTCAAGTTTTTATGTGTGCAAAATGCTTTTCAGAGCGAGAGAAGCACTTTTTGACCAACAATGTGATTCTGACCTTTCAATTTTGATGTTGCTCAAAACTAATGGAATTCACTCCCAAATGGTGGTTTATGCTTAAATAACCCTTTTGTAAGCATAATAACACGTTTGAATTGAAAGAAACAGAAATATTCACATGTCAAGTTTTTATGCGTGCAAAATGCTTTTCAGAGCGAGAGAAGCACTTTTTGACCAACAATGTGATTTTTACCTTTCAATTTTGATATTGCTCAAAACTAATGGAATTCACTCCCAAATGGTGGTTTATGCTTAAATAACCCTTTTGTATCATAATAACACGTTTCCATTGAAAGAAACAGAAATATTCACATGTCAAGTTTTTATGCGTGCAAAATGCTTTTCAGAGCGAGAGAAGCACTTTTTGACCAACAATGTGACTCTGACCTTTCAATTTTGATATTGCTCAAAACTAATGGAATTCACACCCAAATGGTGGTTTATGCTTAAATAACCCGTTTGTAAGCATAATAACACGTTTCCATTGAAAGTAACAGAAATATTCACATGTCAAGTTTTTATGTGTGCAAAATGCTTTTCAGAGCGAGAGAAGCACTTTTTGACCAACAATGTGATTCTGACCTTTCAATTTTGATATTGCTCAAAACTAATGGAATTCACTCCCAAATGGTGGTTTATGCTTAAATAACCCTTTTGTAAGCATAATAACACGTTTCCATTGAAAGAAACAGAAATATTCACATGTCAAGTTTTTATGCGTGCAAAATGCTTTTCAGAGCGAGAGAAGCACTTTTTGACCAACAATGTGATTTTTACCTTTCAATTTTGATATTGCTCAAAACTAATGGAATTCACTCCCAAATGGTGGTTTATGCTTAAATAACCCTTTTGTATCATAATAACACGTTTCCATTGAAAGAAACAGAAATATTCACATGTCAAGTTTTTATGCGTGCAAAATGCTTTTCAGAGCGAGAGAAGCACTTTTTGACCAACAATGTGACTCTGACCTTTCAATTTTGATATTGCTCAAAACTAATGGAATTCACTCCCAAATGGTGGTTTATGCTTAAATAACCCTTTTGTAAGCATAATAACACGTTTCCATTGAAAGAAACAGAAATATTCACATGTCAAGTTTTTATGCGTGCAAAATGCTTTTCAGAGCGAGAGAAGCACTTTTTGACCAACAATGTGATTTTTACCTTTCAATTTTGATATTGCTCAAAACTAATGGAATTCACTCCCAAATGGTGGTTTATGCTTAAATAACCCTTTTGTAAGCATAATAACACGTTTCCATTGAAAGAAACAGAAATATTCACATGTCAAGTTTTTATGCGTGCAAAATGCTTTTCAGAGCGAGAGAAGCACTTTTTGACCAACAATGTGATTCTGACCTTTCAATTTTGATATTGCTCAAAACTAATGGAATTCACTCCCAAATGGTGGTTTATGCTTAAATAACCCTTTTGTAAGCATAATAACACGTTTCCATTGAAAGTAACAGAAATATTCACATGTCAAGTTTTTATGTGTGCAAAATGCTTTTCAGAGCGAGAGAAGCACTTTTTGACCAACAATGTGATTCTGACCTTTCAATTTTGATGTTGCTCAAAACTAATGGAATTCACTCCCAAATGGTGGTTTATGCTTAAATAACCCTTTTGTAAGCATAATAACACGTTTGAATTGAAAGAAACAGAAATATTCACATGTCAAGTTTTTATGCGTGCAAAATGCTTTTCAGAGCGAGAGAAGCACTTTTTGACCAACAATGTGATTTTTACCTTTCAATTTTGATATTGCTCAAAACTAATGGAATTCACTCCCAAATGGTGGTTTATGCTTAAATAACCCTTTTGTATCATAATAACACGTTTCCATTGAAAGAAACAGAAATATTCACATGTCAAGTTTTTATGCGTGCAAAATGCTTTTCAGAGCGAGAGAAGCACTTTTTGACCAACAATGTGACTCTGACCTTTCAATTTTGATATTGCTCAAAACTAATGGAATTCACACCCAAATGGTGGTTTATGCTTAAATAACCCGTTTGTAAGCATAATAACACGTTTCCATTGAAAGTAACAGAAATATTCACATGTCAAGTTTTTATGTGTGCAAAATGCTTTTCAGAGCGAGAGAAGCACTTTTTGACCAACAATGTGATTCTGACCTTTCAATTTTGATATTGCTCAAAACTAATGGAATTCACTCCCAAATGGTGGTTTATGCTTAAATAACCCTTTTGTAAGCATAATAACACGTTTCCATTGAAAGAAACAGAAATATTCACATGTCAAGTTTTTATGCGTGCAAAATGCTTTTCAGAGCGAGAGAAGCACTTTTTGACCAACAATGTGATTTTTACCTTTCAATTTTGATATTGCTCAAAACTAATGGAATTCACTCCCAAATGGTGGTTTATGCTTAAATAACCCTTTTGTATCATAATAACACGTTTCCATTGAAAGAAACAGAAATATTCACATGTCAAGTTTTTATGCGTGCAAAATGCTTTTCAGAGCGAGAGAAGCACTTTTTGACCAACAATGTGACTCTGACCTTACAATTTTGATATTGCTCAAAACTAATGGAATTCACTCCCAAATGGTGGTTTATGCTTAAATAACCCTTTTGTAAGCATAATAACACGTTTCCATTGAAAGAAACAGAAATATTCACATGTCAAGTTTTTATGCGTGCAAAATGCTTTTCAGAGCGAGAGAAGCACTTTTTGACCAACAATGTGATTTTTACCTTTCAATTTTGATATTGCTCAAAACTAATGGAATTCACTCCCAAATGGTGGTTTATGCTTAAATAACCCTTTTGTAAGCATAATAACACGTTTCCATTGAAAGAAACAGAAATATTCACATGTCAAGTTTTTATGCGTGCAAAATGCTTTTCAGAGCGAGAGAAGCACTTTTTGACCAACAATGTGATTCTGACCTTTCAATTTTGATATTGCTCAAAACTAATGGAATTCACTCCCAAATGGTGGTTTATGCTTAAATAACCCTTTTGTAAGCATAATAACATGTTTGAATTGAAAGAAACAGAAATATTCACATGTCAAGTTTTTATGCGTGCAAAATGCTTTTCAGAGCGAGAGAAGCACTTTTTGACAAACAATGTGATTTTTACCTTTCAATTTTGATATTGCTCAAAACTAATGGAATTCACTCCCAAATGGTGGTTTATGCTTAAATAACCCTTTTGTAAGCATAATAACACGTTTCCATTGAAAGAAACAGAAATATTCACATGTCAAGTTTTTATGCGTGCAAAATGCTTTTCAGAGCGAGAGAAGCACTTTTTGACCAACAATGTGACTCTGACCTTTCAATTTTGATATTGCTCAAAACTAATGGAATTCACTCCCAAATGGTGGTTTATGCTTAAATAACCCTTTTGTAAGCATAATAACACGTTTCCATTGAAAGTAACAGAAATATTCACATGTCAAGTTTTTATGTGTGCAAAATGCTTTTCAGAGCGAGAGAAGCACTTTTTGACCAACAATGTGATTCTGACCTTTCAATTTTGATATTGCTCAAAACTAATGGAATTCACTCCCAAATGGTGGTTTATGCTTAAATAACCCTTTTGTAAGCATAATAACACGTTTCCATTGAAAGAAACAGAAATATTCACATGTCAAGTTTTTATGCGTGCAAAATGCTTTTCAGAGCGAGAGAAGCACTTTTTGACCAACAATGTGACTCTGACCTTTCAATTTTGATATTGCTCAAAACTAATGGAATTCACTCCCAAATGGTGGTTTATGCTTAAATAACCCTTTTGTAAGCATAATAACACGTTTGAATTGAAAGAAACAGAAATATTCACATGTCAAGTTTTTATGCGTGCAAAATGCTTTTCAGAGCGAGAGAAGCACTTTTTGACCAACAATATGATTTTTACCTTACAATGTTGATATTGCTCAAAACTAATGGAATTCACTCCCAAATGGTGGTTTATGCATAAATAACCCTTTTGTAAGCATAATAACACGTTTCCATTGAAAGTAACAGAAATATTCACATGTCAAGTTTTTATGCGTGCAAAATGCTTTTCAGAGCGAGAGAAGCACTTTTTGACCAACAATGTGATTTTTACCTTTCAATTTTGATATTGCTCAAAACTAATGGAATTCACTCCCAAATGGTGGTTTATGCTTAAATAACCCTTTTGTATCATAATAACACGTTTCCATTGAAAGAAACAGAAATATTCACATGTCAAGTTTTTATGCGTGCAAAATGCTTTTCAGAGCGAGAGAAGCACTTTTTGACCAACAATGTGACTCTGACCTTACAATTTTGATATTGCTCAAAACTAATGGAATTCACTCCCAAATGGTGGTTTATGCTTAAATAACCCTTTTGTAAGCATAATAACACGTTTCCATTGAAAGAAACAGAAATATTCACATGTCAAGTTTTTATGCGTGCAAAATGCTTTTCAGAGCGAGAGAAGCACTTTTTGACCAACAATGTGATTTTTACCTTTCAATTTTGATATTGCTCAAAACTAATGGAATTCACTCCCAAATGGTGGTTTATGCTTAAATAACCCTTTTGTAAGCATAATAACACGTTTCCATTGAAAGAAACAGAAATATTCACATGTCAAGTTTTTATGCGTGCAAAATGCTTTTCAGAGCGAGAGAAGCACTTTTTGACCAACAATGTGATTCTGACCTTTCAATTTTGATATTGCTCAAAACTAATGGAATTCACTCCCAAAATGGTGGTTTATGCTTAAATAACCCTTTTGTAAGCATAATAACACGTTTGAATTGAAAGAAACAGAAATATTCACATGTCAAGTTTTTATGCGTGCAAAATGCTTTTCAGAGCGAGAGAAGCACTTTTTGACAAACAATGTGATTTTTACCTTTCAATTTTGATATTGCTCAAAACTAATGGAATTCACTCCCAAATGGTGGTTTATGCTTAAATAACCCTTTTGTAAGCATAATAACACGTTTCCATTGAAAGAAACAGAAATATTCACATGTCAAGTTTTTATGCGTGCAAAATGCTTTTCAGAGCGAGAGAAGCACTTTTTGACCAACAATGTGACTCTGACCTTTCAATTTTGATATTGCTCAAAACTAATGGAATTCACTCCCAAATGGTGGTTTATGCTTAAATAACCCTTTTGTAAGCATAATAACACGTTTCCATTGAAAGTAACAGAAATATTCACATGTCAAGTTTTTATGTGTGCAAAATGCTTTTCAGAGCGAGAGAAGCACTTTTTGACCAACAATGTGATTCTGACCTTTCAATTTTGATATTGCTCAAAACTAATGGAATTCACTCCCAAATGGTGGTTTATGCTTAAATAACCCTTTTGTAAGCATAATAACACGTTTCCATTGAAAGAAACAGAAATATTCACATGTCAAGTTTTTATGCGTGCAAAATGCTTTTCAGAGCGAGAGAAGCACTTTTTGACCAACAATGTGACTCTGACCTTTCAATTTTGATATTGCTCAAAACTAATGGAATTCACTCCCAAATGGTGGTTTATGCTTAAATAACCCTTTTGTAAGCATAATAACACGTTTGAATTGAAAGAAACAGAAATATTCACATGTCAAGTTTTTATGCGTGCAAAATGCTTTTCAGAGCGAGAGAAGCACTTTTTGACCAACAATATGATTTTTACCTTACAATGTTGATATTGCTCAAAACTAATGGAATTCACTCCCAAATGGTGGTTTATGCATAAATAACCCTTTTGTAAGCATAATAACACGTTTCCATTGAAAGTAACAGAAATATTCACATGTCAAGTTTTTATGCGTGCAAAATGCTTTTCAGAGCGAGAGAAGCACTTTTTGACCAACAATGTGATTTTTACCTTTCAATTTTGATATTGCTCAAAACTAATGGAATTCACTCCCAAATGGTGGTTTATGCTTAAATAACCCTTTTGTAAGCATAATAACACGTTTCCATTGAAAGAAACAGAAATATTCACATGTCAAGTTTTTATGCGTGCAAAATGCTTTTCAGAGCGAGAGAAGCACTTTTTGACCAACAATGTGATTCTGACCTTTCAATTTTGATATTGCTCAAAACTAATGGAATTCACTCCCAAATGGTGGTTTATGCTTAAATAACCCTTTTGTAAGCATAATAACACGTTTGAATTGAAAGAAACAGAAATATTCACATGTCAAGTTTTTATGCGTGCAAAATGCTTTTCAGAGCGAGAGAAGCACTTTTTGACAAACAATGTGATTTTTACCTTTCAATTTTGATATTGCTCAAAACTAATGGAATTCACTCCCAAATGGTGGTTTATGCTTAAATAACCCTTTTGTAAGCATAAAAAACACGTTTCCATTGAAAGAAACAGAAATATTCACATGTCAAGTTTTTATGCGTGCAAAATGCTTTTCAGAGCGAGAGAAGCACTTTTTGACCAACAATGTGACTCTGACCTTTCAATTTTGATATTGCTCAAAACTAATGGAATTCACTCCCAAATGGTGGTTTATGCTTAAATAACCCTTTTGTAAGCATAATAACACGTTTCCATTGAAAGTAACAGAAATATTCACATGTCAAGTTTTTATGTGTGCAAAATGCTTTTCAGAGCGAGAGAAGCACTTTTTGACCAACAATGTGATTCTGACCTTTCAATTTTGATATTGCTCAAAACTAATGGAATTCACTCCCAAATGGTGGTTTATGCTTAAATAACCCTTTTGTAAGCATAATAACACGTTTCCATTGAAAGAAACAGAAATATTCACATGTCAAGTTTTTATGCGTGCAAAATGCTTTTCAGAGCGAGAGAAGCACTTTTTGACCAACAATGTGACTCTGACCTTTCAATTTTGATATTGCTCAAAACTAATGGAATTCACTCCCAAATGGTGGTTTATGCTTAAATAACCCTTTTGTAAGCATAATAACACGTTTGAATTGAAAGAAACAGAAATATTCACATGTCAAGTTTTTATGCGTGCAAAATGCTTTTCAGAGCGAGAGAAGCACTTTTTGACCAACAATATGATTTTTACCTTACAATGTTGATATTGCTCAAAACTAATGGAATTCACTCCCAAATGGTGGTTTATGCATAAATAACCCTTTTGTAAGCATAATAACACGTTTCCATTGAAAGTAACAGAAATATTCACATGTCAAGTTTTTATGCGTGCAAAATGCTTTTCAGAGCGAGAGAAGCACTTTTTGACCAACAATGTGACTCTGACCTTTCAATTTTGATATTGCTCAAAACTAATGGAATTCACTCCCAAATGGTGGTTTATGCTTAAATAACCCTTTTGTAAGCATAATAACACGTTTCCATTGAAAGTAACAGAAATATTCACATGTCAAGTTTTTATGTGTGCAAAATGCTTTTCAGAGCGAGAGAAGCACTTTTTGACCAACAATGTGATTCTGACCTTTCAATTTTGATATTGCTCAAAACTAATGGAATTCACTCCCAAATGGTGGTTTATGCTTAAATAACCCTTTTGTAAGCATAATAACACGTTTCCATTGAAAGAAACAGAAATATTCACATGTCAAGTTTTTATGTGTGCAAAATGCTTTTCAGAGCGAGAGAAGCACTTTTTGACCAACAATGTGATTTTTACCTTACAATGTTGATATTGCTCAAAACTAATGGAGTTCACTCCCAAATGGTGGTTTATGCTTAAATAACCCTTTTGTAAGCATAATAACACGTTTCCATTGAAAGTAACAGAAATATTCACATGTCAAGTTTTTATGTGTGCAAAATGCTTTTCAGAGCGAGAGAAGAACTTTTTGACCAACAATGTGATTCTGACCTTTCAATTTTGATATTGCTCAAAACTAATGGAATTCACTCCCAAATGGTGGTTTATGCTTAAATAACCCTTTTGTAAGCATAATAACACGTTTCCATTGAAAGAAACAGAAATATTCACATGTCAAGTTTTTATGCGTGCAAAATGCTTTTCAGAGCGAGAGAAGCACTTTTTGACCAACAATGTGATTTTTACCTTTCAATTTTGATATTGCTCAAAACTAATGGAATTCACTCCCAAATGGTGGTTTATGCTTAAATAACCCTTTTGTAAGCATAATAACACGTTTCCATTGAAAGAAACAGAAATATTCACATGTCAAGTTTTTATGCGTGCAAAATGCTTTTCAGAGCGAGAGAAGCACTTTTTGACCAACAATGTGATTTTTACCTTACAATGTTGATATTGCTCAAAACGAATGGAATTCACTCCCAAATGGTGGTTTATGCTTAAATAACCCTTTTGTAACCATAATAAAACGTTTCCATTGAAAGAAACAGAAATATTCACATGTCAAGTTTTTATGTGTGCAAAATGCTTTTCAGAGCGAGAGAAGCACTTTTTGACCAACAATGTGATTCTGACCTTTCAATTTTGATATTGCTCAAAACTAATGGAATTCACTCCCAAATGGTGGTTTATGCTTAAATAACCCTTTTGTAAGCATAATAACACGTTTCCATTGAAAGTAACAGAAATATTCACATGTCAAGTTTTTATGTGTGCAAAATGCTTTTCAGAGAGAGAGAAGCACTTTTTGACCAACAATGTGATTTTTACCTTACAATGTTGATATTGCTCAAAACTAATGGAATTCACTCCCAAATGGTGGTTTATGCTTAAATAACCCTTTTGTAAGCATAATAACACGTTTCCATTGAAAGTAACAGAAATATTCACATGTCAAGTTTTTATGTGTGCAAAATGCTTTTCAGAGCGAGAGAAGCACTTTTTGACCAACAATGTGATTCTGACCTTTCAATTTTGATATTGCTCAAAACTAATGGAATTCACTCCCAAATGGTGGTTTATGCTTAAATAACCCTTTTGTAAGCATAATAACACGTTTCCATTGAAAGAAACAGAAATATTCACATGTCAAGTTTTTATGCGTGCAAAATGCTTTTCAGAGCGAGAGAAGCACTTTTTGACCAACAATGTGATTCTGACCTTTCAATTTTGATGTTGCTCAAAACTAATGGAATTCACTCCCAAATGGTGGTTTATGCTTAAATAACCCTTTTGTAAGCATAATAACACGTTTGAATTGAAAGAAACAGAAATATTCACATGTCAAGTTTTTATGCGTGCAAAATGCTTTTCAGAGCGAGAGAAGCACTTTTTGACCAACAATGTGATTTTTACCTTTCAATTTTGATATTGCTCAAAACTAATGGAATTCACTCCCAAATGGTGGTTTATGCTTAAATAACCCTTTTGTATCATAATAACACGTTTCCATTGAAAGAAACAGAAATATTCACATGTCAAGTTTTTATGCGTGCAAAATGCTTTTCAGAGCGAGAGAAGCACTTTTTGACCAACAATGTGACTCTGACCTTTCAATTTTGATATTGCTCAAAACTAATGGAATTCACACCCAAATGGTGGTTTATGCTTAAATAACCCGTTTGTAAGCATAATAACACGTTTCCATTGAAAGTAACAGAAATATTCACATGTCAAGTTTTTATGTGTGCAAAATGCTTTTCAGAGCGAGAGAAGCACTTTTTGACCAACAATGTGATTCTGACCTTTCAATTTTGATATTGCTCAAAACTAATGGAATTCACTCCCAAATGGTGGTTTATGCTTAAATAACCCTTTTGTAAGCATAATAACACGTTTCCATTGAAAGAAACAGAAATATTCACATGTCAAGTTTTTATGCGTGCAAAATGCTTTTCAGAGCGAGAGAAGCACTTTTTGACCAACAATGTGATTTTTACCTTTCAATTTTGATATTGCTCAAAACTAATGGAATTCACTCCCAAATGGTGGTTTATGCTTAAATAACCCTTTTGTATCATAATAACACGTTTCCATTGAAAGAAACAGAAATATTCACATGTCAAGTTTTTATGCGTGCAAAATGCTTTTCAGAGCGAGAGAAGCACTTTTTGACCAACAATGTGACTCTGACCTTTCAATTTTGATATTGCTCAAAACTAATGGAATTCACTCCCAAATGGTGGTTTATGCTTAAATAACCCTTTTGTAAGCATAATAACACGTTTCCATTGAAAGAAACAGAAATATTCACATGTCAAGTTTTTATGCGTGCAAAATGCTTTTCAGAGCGAGAGAAGCACTTTTTGACCAACAATGTGATTTTTACCTTTCAATTTTGATATTGCTCAAAACTAATGGAATTCACTCCCAAATGGTGGTTTATGCTTAAATAACCCTTTTGTAAGCATAATAACACGTTTCCATTGAAAGAAACAGAAATATTCACATGTCAAGTTTTTATGCGTGCAAAATGCTTTTCAGAGCGAGAGAAGCACTTTTTGACCAACAATGTGATTCTGACCTTTCAATTTTGATATTGCTCAAAACTAATGGAATTCACTCCCAAATGGTGGTTTATGCTTAAATAACCCTTTTGTAAGCATAATAACACGTTTGAATTGAAAGAAACAGAAATATTCACATGTCAAGTTTTTATGCGTGCAAAATGCTTTTCAGAGCGAGAGAAGCACTTTTTGACAAACAATGTGATTTTTACCTTTCAATTTTGATATTGCTCAAAACTAATGGAATTCACTCCCAAATGGTGGTTTATGCTTAAATAACCCTTTTGTAAGCATAATAACACGTTTCCATTGAAAGAAACAGAAATATTCACATGTCAAGTTTTTATGCGTGCAAAATGCTTTTCAGAGCGAGAGAAGCACTTTTTGACCAACAATGTGACTCTGACCTTTCAATTTTGATATTGCTCAAAACTAATGGAATTCACTCCCAAATGGTGGTTTATGCTTAAATAACCCTTTTGTAAGCATAATAACACGTTTCCATTGAAAGTAACAGAAATATTCACATGTCAAGTTTTTATGTGTGCAAAATGCTTTTCAGAGCGAGAGAAGCACTTTTTGACCAACAATGTGATTCTGACCTTTCAATTTTGATATTGCTCAAAACTAATGGAATTCACTCCCAAATGGTGGTTTATGCTTAAATAACCCTTTTGTAAGCATAATAACACGTTTCCATTGAAAGAAACAGAAATATTCACATGTCAAGTTTTTATGCGTGCAAAATGCTTTTCAGAGCGAGAGAAGCACTTTTTGACCAACAATGTGACTCTGACCTTTCAATTTTGATATTGCTCAAAACTAATGGAATTCACTCCCAAATGGTGGTTTATGCTTAAATAACCCTTTTGTAAGCATAATAACACGTTTGAATTGAAAGAAACAGAAATATTCACATGTCAAGTTTTTATGCGTGCAAAATGCTTTTCAGAGCGAGAGAAGCACTTTTTGACCAACAATATGATTTTTACCTTACAATGTTGATATTGCTCAAAACTAATGGAATTCACTCCCAAATGGTGGTTTATGCATAAATAACCCTTTTGTAAGCATAATAACACGTTTCCATTGAAAGTAACAGAAATATTCACATGTCAAGTTTTTATGCGTGCAAAATGCTTTTCAGAGCGAGAGAAGCACTTTTTGACCAACAATGTGACTCTGACCTTTCAATTTTGATATTGCTCAAAACTAATGGAATTCACTCCCAAATGGTGGTTTATGCTTAAATAACCCTTTTGTAAGCATAATAACACGTTTCCATTGAAAGTAACAGAAATATTCACATGTCAAGTTTTTATGTGTGCAAAATGCTTTTCAGAGCGAGAGAAGCACTTTTTGACCAACAATGTGATTCTGACCTTTCAATTTTGATATTGCTCAAAACTAATGGAATTCACTCCCAAATGGTGGTTTATGCTTAAATAACCCTTTTGTAAGCATAATAACACGTTTCCATTGAAAGAAACAGAAATATTCACATGTCAAGTTTTTATGTGTGCAAAATGCTTTTCAGAGCGAGAGAAGCACTTTTTGACCAACAATGTGATTTTTACCTTAAGTTGTTGATATTGCTCAAAACTAATGGAATTCACTCCCAAATGGTGGTTTATGCTTAAATAACCCTTTTGTAAGCATAATAACACGTTTCCATTGAAAGTAACAGAAATATTCACATGTCAAGTTTTTATGTGTGCAAAATGCTTTTCAGAGCGAGAGAAGAACTTTTTGACCAACAATGTGATTCTGACCTTTCAATTTTGATATTGCTCAAAACTAATGGAATTCACTCCCAAATGGTGGTTTATGCTTAAATAACCCTTTTGTAAGCATAATAACACGTTTCCATTGAAAGAAACAGAAATATTCACATGTCAAGTTTTTATGCGTGCAAAATGCTTTTCAGAGCGAGAGAAGCACTTTTTGACCAACAATGTGATTTTTACCTTTCAATTTTGATATTGCTCAAAACTAATGGAATTCACTCCCAAATGGTGGTTTATGCTTAAATAACCCTTTTACGTTTCCATTGAAAGAAACAGAAATATTCACATGTCAAGTTTTTATGTGTGCAAAATGCTTTTCAGAGCGAGAGAAGCACTTTTTGACCAACAATGTGATTCTGACCTTTCAATTTTGATATTGCTCAAAACTAATGGAATTCACTCCCAAATGGTGGTTTATGCTTAAATAACCCGTTTGTAAGCATAATAACACGTTTCCATTGAAAGTAACAGAAATATTCACATGTCAAGTTTTTATGTGTGCAAAATGCTTTTCAGAGCGAGAGAAGCACTTTTTGACCAACAATGTGATTCTGACCTTTCAATTTTGATATTGCTCAAAACTAATGGAATTCACTCCCAAATGGTGGTTTATGCTTAAATAACCCTTTTGTAAGCATAATAACACGTTTCCATTGAAAGAAACAGAAATATTCACATGTCAAGTTTTTATGTGTGCAAAATGCTTTTCAGAGCGAGAGAAGCACTTTTTGACCAACAATGTGATTTTTACCTTACAATGTTGATATTGCTCAAAACTAATGGAATTCACTCCCAAATGGTGGTTTATGCTTAAATAACCCTTTTGTAAGCATAATAAAACGTTTCCATTGAAAGTAAACAGAAATATTCACATGTCAAGTTTTTATGTGTGCAAAATGCTTTTCAGAGCGAGAGAAAGCACTTTTTGACCAACAATGTGATTCTGACCTTTCAATTTTGATATTGCTCAAAACTAATGGAATTCACTCCCAAATGGTGGTTTATGCTTAAATAACCCTTTTGTAAGCATAATAACACGTTTCCATTGAAAGAAACAGAAATATTCACATGTCAAGTTTTTATGTGTGCAAAATGCTTTTCAGAGCGAGAGAAGCACTTTTTGACCAACAATGTGATTTTTACCTTACAATGTTGATATTGCTCAAAACTAATGGAATTCACTCCCAAATGGTGGTTTATGCTTAAATAACCCTTTTTGTAAGCATAATAACACGTTTCCATTGAAAGTAACAGAAATATTCACATGTCAAGTTTTTATGTGTGCAAAATGCTTTTCAGAGCGAGAGAAGCACTTTTTGACCAGCACTTTTTGACCAACAATGTGATTCTGACCTTTCAATTTTGATATTGCTCAAAACTAATGGAATTCACTCCCAAATGGTGGTTTATGCTTAAATAACCCTTTTGTAAGCATAATAACACGTTTCCATTGAAAGAAACAGAAATATTCACATGTCAAGTTTTTATGCGTGCAAAATGCTTTTCAGAGCGAGAGAAGCACTTTTTGACCAACAATGTGACTCTGACCTTTCAATTTTGATGTTGCTCAAAACTAATGGAATTCACTCCCAAATGGTGGTTTATGCTTAAATAACCCTTTTGTAAGCATAATAACACGTTTCCATTGAAAGTAACAGAAATATTCACATGTCAAGTTTTTATGTGTGCAAAATGCTTTTCAGAGCGAGAGAAGCACTTTTTGACCAACAATGTGATTCTGACCTTTCAATTTTGATATTGCTCAAAACTAATGGAATTCACTCCCAAATGGTGGTTTATGCTTAAATAACCCTTTTGTAAGCATAATAACACGTTTCCATTGAAAGAAACAGAAATATTCACATGTCAAGTTTTTATGTGTGCAAAATGCTTTTCAGAGCGAGAGAAGCACTTTTTGACCAACAATGTGATTTTTACCTTACAATGTTGATATTGCTCAAAACTAATGGAATTCACTCCCAAATGGTGGTTTATGCTTAAATAACCCTTTTGTAAGCATAATAAAACGTTTCCATTGAAAGAAACAGAAATATTCACATGTCAAGTTTTTATGCGTGCAAAATGCTTTTCAGAGCGAGAGAAGCACTTTTTGACCAACAATGTGATTCTGACCTTTCAATTTTGATGTTGAGCAAAACTAATGGAATTCACTCCCAAATGGTGGTTTATGCTTAAATAACCCTTTTGTAAGCATAATAACACGTTTCCATTGAAAGTGACAGGAATATTCACATGTCAAGTTTTTATGTGTGCAAAATGCTTTTCAGAGCGAGAGAAGCACTTTTTGACCAACAATGTGATTCTGACCTTTCAATTTTGATATTGCTCAAAACTAATGGAATTCACTCCCAAATGGTGGTTTATGCTTAAATAACCCTTTTGTAAGCATAATAACACGTTTCCATTGAAAGAAACAGAAATATTCACATGTCAAGTTTTTATGTGTGCAAAATGCTTTTCAGAGCGAGAGAAGCACTTTTTGACCAACAATGTGATTTTTACCTTACAATGTTGATATTGCTCAAAACTAATGGAATTCACTCCCAAATGGTGGTTTATGCTTAAATAACCCTTTTGTAAGCATAATAACACGTTTCCATTGAAAGTAACAGAAATATTCACATGTCAAGTTTTTATGTGTGCAAAATGCTTTTCAGAGCGAGAGAAGCACTTTTTGACCAACAATGTGATTCTGACCTTTCAATTTTGATATTGCTCAAAACTAATGGAATTCACTCCCAAATGGTGGTTTATGCTTAAATAACCCTTTTGTAAGCATAATAACACGTTTCCATTGAAAGAAACAGAAATATTCACATGTCAAGTTTTTATGTGTGCAAAATGCTTTTCAGAGCGAGAGAAGCACTTTTTGACCAACAATGTGATTCTGACCTTTCAATTTTGATATTGCTCAAAACTAATGGAATTCACTCCCAAATGGTGGTTTATGCTTAAATAACCCGTTTGTAAGCATAATAACACGTTTCCATTGAAAGTAACAGAAATATTCACATGTCAAGTTTTTATGTGTGCAAAATGCTTTTCAGAGCGAGAGAAGCACTTTTTGACCAACAATGTGATTCTGACCTTTCAATTTTGATATTGCTCAAAACTAATGGAATTCACTCCCAAATGGTGGTTTATGCTTAAATAACCCTTTTGTAAGCATAATAACACGTTTCCATTGAAAGAAACAGAAATATTCACATGTCAAGTTTTTATGTGTGCAAAATGCTTTTCAGAGCGAGAGAAGCACTTTTTGACCAACAATGTGATTTTTACCTTACAATGTTGATATTGCTCAAAACTAATGGAATTCACTCCCAAATGGTGGTTTATGCTTAAATAACCCTTTTGTAAGCATAATAAAACGTTTCCATTGAAAGAAACAGAAATATTCACATGTCAAGTTTTTATGCGTGCAAAATGCTTTTCAGAGCGAGAGAAGCACTTTTTGACCAACAATGTGATTCTGACCTTTCAATTTTGATGTTGCTCAAAACTAATGGAATTCACTCCCAAATGGTGGTTTATGCTTAAATAACCCTTTTGTAAGCATAATAACACGTTTCCATTGAAAGTAACAGGAATATTCACATGTCAAGTTTTTATGTGTGCAAAATGCTTTTCAGAGCGAGAGAAGCACTTTTTGACCAACAATGTGATTCTGACCTTTCAATTTTGATATTGCTCAAAACTAATGGAATTCACTCCCAAATGGTGGTTTATGCTTAAATAACCCTTTTGTAAGCATAATAACACGTTTCCATTGAAAGAAACAGAAATATTCACATGTCAAGTTTTTATGTGTGCAAAATGCTTTTCAGAGCGAGAGAAGCACTTTTTGACCAACAATGTGATTTTTACCTTACAATGTTGATATTGCTCAAAACTAATGGAATTCACTCCCAAATGGTGGTTTATGCTTAAATAACCCGTTTGTAAGCATAATAACACGTTTCCATTGAAAGTAACAGAAATATTCACATGTCAAGTTTTTATGTGTGCAAAATGCTTTTCAGAGCGAGAGAAGCACTTTTTGACCAACAATGTGATTCTGACCTTTCAATTTTGATATTGCTCAAAACTAATGGAATTCACTCCCAAATGGTGGTTTATGCTTAAATAACCCTTTTGTAAGCATAATAACACGTTTCCATTGAAAGAAACAGAAATATTCACATGTCAAGTTTTTATGTGTGCAAAATGCTTTTCAGAGCGAGAGAAGCACTTTTTGACCAACAATGTGATTCTGACCTTTCAATTTTGATATTGCTCAAAACTAATGGAATTCACTCCCAAATGGTGGTTTATGCTTAAATAACCCGTTTGTAAGCATAATAACACGTTTCCATTGAAAGTAACAGAAATATTCACATGTCAAGTTTTTATGTGTGCAAAATGCTTTTCAGAGCGAGAGAAGCACTTTTTGACCAACAATGTGATTCTGACCTTTCAATTTTGATATTGCTCAAAACTAATGGAATTCACTCCCAAATGGTGGTTTATGCTTAAATAACCCTTTTGTAAGCATAATAACACGTTTCCATTGAAAGAAACAGAAATATTCACATGTCAAGTTTTTATGTGTGCAAAATGCTTTTCAGAGCGAGAGAAGCACTTTTTGACCAACAATGTGATTTTTACCTTACAATGTTGATATTGCTCAAAACTAATGGAATTCACTCCCAAATGGTGGTTTATGCTTAAATAACCCTTTTGTAAGCATAATAAAACGTTTCCATTGAAAGTAACAGAAATATTCACATGTCAAGTTTTTATGTGTGCAAAATGCTTTTCAGAGCGAGAAAGCACTTTTTGACCAACAATGTGATTCTGACCTTTCAATTTTGATATTGCTCAAAACTAATGGAATTCACTCCCAAATGGTGGTTTATGCTTAAATAACCCTTTTGTAAGCATAATAACACGTTTCCATTGAAAGAAACAGAAATATTCACATGTCAAGTTTTTATGTGTGCAAAATGCTTTTCAGAGCGAGAGAAGCACTTTTTGACCAACAATGTGATTTTTACCTTACAATGTTGATATTGCTCAAAACTAATGGAATTCACTCCCAAATGGTGGTTTATGCTTAAATAACCCTTTTGTAAGCATAATAACACGTTTCCATTGAAAGTAACAGAAATATTCACATGTCAAGTTTTTATGTGTGCAAAATGCTTTTCAGAGCGAGAGAAGCACTTTTTGACCAACAATGTGATTCTGACCTTTCAATTTTGATATTGCTCAAAACTAATGGAATTCACTCCCAAATGGTGGTTTATGCTTAAATAACCCTTTTGTAAGCATAATAACACGTTTCCATTGAAAGAAACAGAAATATTCACATGTCAAGTTTTTATGCGTGCAAAATGCTTTTCAGAGCGAGAGAAGCACTTTTTGACCAACAATGTGACTCTGACCTTTCAATTTTGATGTTGCTCAAAACTAATGGAATTCACTCCCAAATGGTGGTTTATGCTTAAATAACCCTTTTGTAAGCATAATAACACGTTTCCATTGAAAGTAACAGAAATATTCACATGTCAAGTTTTTATGTGTGCAAAATGCTTTTCAGAGCGAGAGAAGCACTTTTTGACCAACAATGTGATTCTGACCTTTCAATTTTGATATTGCTCAAAACTAATGGAATTCACTCCCAAATGGTGGTTTATGCTTAAATAACCCTTTTGTAAGCATAATAACACGTTTCCATTGAAAGAAACAGAAATATTCACATGTCAAGTTTTTATGTGTGCAAAATGCTTTTCAGAGCGAGAGAAGCACTTTTTGACCAACAATGTGATTTTTACCTTACAATGTTGATATTGCTCAAAACTAATGGAATTCACTCCCAAATGGTGGTTTATGCTTAAATAACCCTTTTGTAAGCATAATAAAACGTTTCCATTGAAAGAAACAGAAATATTCACATGTCAAGTTTTTATGCGTGCAAAATGCTTTTCAGAGCGAGAGAAGCACTTTTTGACCAACAATGTGATTCTGACCTTTCAATTTTGATGTTGAGCAAAACTAATGGAATTCACTCCCAAATGGTGGTTTATGCTTAAATAACCCTTTTGTAAGCATAATAACACGTTTCCATTGAAAGTGACAGGAATATTCACATGTCAAGTTTTTATGTGTGCAAAATGCTTTTCAGAGCGAGAGAAGCACTTTTTGACCAACAATGTGATTCTGACCTTTCAATTTTGATATTGCTCAAAACTAATGGAATTCACTCCCAAATGGTGGTTTATGCTTAAATAACCCTTTTGTAAGCATAATAACACGTTTCCATTGAAAGAAACAGAAATATTCACATGTCAAGTTTTTATGTGTGCAAAATGCTTTTCAGAGCGAGAGAAGCACTTTTTGACCAACAATGTGATTTTTACCTTACAATGTTGATATTGCTCAAAACTAATGGAATTCACTCCCAAATGGTGGTTTATGCTTAAATAACCCGTTTGTAAGCATAATAACACGTTTCCATTGAAAGTAACAGAAATATTCACATGTCAAGTTTTTATGTGTGCAAAATGCTTTTCAGAGCGAGAGAAGCACTTTTTGACCAACAATGTGATTCTGACCTTTCAATTTTGATATTGCTCAAAACTAATGGAATTCACTCCCAAATGGTGGTTTATGCTTAAATAACCCTTTTGTAAGCATAATAACACGTTTCCATTGAAAGAAACAGAAATATTCACATGTCAAGTTTTTATGTGTGCAAAATGCTTTTCAGAGCGAGAGAAGCACTTTTTGACCAACAATGTGATTTTTACCTTACAATGTTGATATTGCTCAAAACTAATGGAATTCACTCCCAAATGGTGGTTTATGCTTAAATAACCCTTTTGTAAGCATAATAAAACGTTTCCATTGAAAGAAACAGAAATATTCACATGTCAAGTTTTTATGCGTGCAAAATGCTTTTCAGAGCGAGAGAAGCACTTTTTGACCAACAATGTGATTCTGACCTTTCAATTTTGATATTGCTCAAAACTAATGGAATTCACTCCCAAATGGTGGTTTATGCTTAAATAACCCGTTTGTAAGCATAATAACACGTTTCCATTGAAAGTAACAGAAATATTCACATGTCAAGTTTTTATGTGTGCAAAATGCTTTTCAGAGCGAGAGAAGCACTTTTTGACCAACAATGTGATTCTGACCTTTCAATTTTGATATTGCTCAAAACTAATGGAATTCACTCCCAAATGGTGGTTTATGCTTAAATAACCCTTTTGTAAGCATAATAACACGTTTCCATTGAAAGAAACAGAAATATTCACATGTCAAGTTTTTATGTGTGCAAAATGCTTTTCAGAGCGAGAGAAGCACTTTTTGACCAACAATGTGATTTTTACCTTACAATGTTGATATTGCTCAAAACTAATGGAATTCACTCCCAAATGGTGGTTTATGCTTAAATAACCCTTTTGTAAGCATAATAAAACGTTTCCATTGAAAGTAACAGAAATATTCACATGTCAAGTTTTTATGTGTGCAAAATGCTTTTCAGAGCGAGAGAAGCACTTTTTGACCAACAATGTGATTCTGACCTTTCAATTTTGATATTGCTCAAAACTAATGGAATTCACTCCCAAATGGTGGTTTATGCTTAAATAACCCTTTTGTAAGCATAATAACACGTTTCCATTGAAAGAAACAGAAATATTCACATGTCAAGTTTTTATGTGTGCAAAATGCTTTTCAGAGCGAGAGAAGCACTTTTTGACCAACAATGTGATTTTTACCTTACAATGTTGATATTGCTCAAAACTAATGGAATTCACTCCCAAATGGTGGTTTATGCTTAAATAACCCTTTTGTAAGCATAATAACACGTTTCCATTGAAAGTAACAGAAATATTCACATGTCAAGTTTTTATGTGTGCAAAATGCTTTTCAGAGCGAGAGAAGCACTTTTTGACCAACAATGTGATTCTGACCTTTCAATTTTGATATTGCTCAAAACTAATGGAATTCACTCCCAAATGGTGGTTTATGCTTAAATAACCCTTTTGTAAGCATAATAACACGTTTCCATTGAAAGAAACAGAAATATTCACATGTCAAGTTTTTATGCGTGCAAAATGCTTTTCAGAGCGAGAGAAGCACTTTTTGACCAACAATGTGACTCTGACCTTTCAATTTTGATGTTGCTCAAAACTAATGGAATTCACTCCCAAATGGTGGTTTATGCTTAAATAACCCTTTTGTAAGCATAATAACACGTTTCCATTGAAAGTAACAGAAATATTCACATGTCAAGTTTTTATGTGTGCAAAATGCTTTTCAGAGCGAGAGAAGCACTTTTTGACCAACAATGTGATTCTGACCTTTCAATTTTGATATTGCTCAAAACTAATGGAATTCACTCCCAAATGGTGGTTTATGCTTAAATAACCCTTTTGTAAGCATAATAACACGTTTCCATTGAAAGAAACAGAAATATTCACATGTCAAGTTTTTATGTGTGCAAAATGCTTTTCAGAGCGAGAGAAGCACTTTTTGACCAATAATGTGATTTTTACCTTACAATGTTGATATTGCTCAAAACTAATGGAATTCACTCCCAAATGGTGGTTTATGCTTAAATAACCCTTTTGTAAGCATAATAACACGTTTCCATTGAAAGTAACAGAAATATTCACATGTCAAGTTTTTATGTGTGCAAAATGCTTTTCAGAGCGAGAGAAGCACTTTTTGACCAACAATGTGATTCTGACCTTTCAATTTTGATATTGCTCAAAACTAATGGAATTCACTCCCAAATGGTGGTTTATGCTTAAATAACCCTTTTGTAAGCATAATAAAACGTTTCCATTGAAAGAAACAGAAATATTCACATGTCAAGTTTTTATGCGTGCAAAATGCTTTTCAGAGCGAGAGAAGCACTTTTTGACCAACAATGTGATTCTGACCTTTCAATTTTGATGTTGCTCAAAACTAATGGAATTCACTCCCAAATGGTGGTTTATGCTTAAATAACCCTTTTGTAAGCATAATAACACGTTTCCATTGAAAGAAACAGAAATATTCACATGTCAAGTTTTTATGTGTGCAAAATGCTTTTCAGAGCGAGAGAAGCACTTTTTGACCAACAATGTGATTCTGACCTTTCAATTTTGATATTGCTCAAAACTAATGGAATTCACTCCCAAATGGTGGTTTATGCTTAAATAACCCTTTTGTAAGCATAATAAAACGTTTCCATTGAAAGAAACAGAAATATTCACATGTCAAGTTTTTATGCGTGCAAAATGCTTTTCAGAGCGAGAGAAGCACTTTTTGACCAACAATGTGATTCTGACCTTTCAATTTTGATGTTGCTCAAAACTAATGGAATTCACTCCCAAATGGTGGTTTATGCTTAAATAACCCTTTTGTAAGCATAATAACACGTTTCCATTGAAAGAAACAGAAATATTCACATGTCAAGTTTTTATGTGTGCAAAATGCTTTTCAGAGCGAGAGAAGCACTTTTTGACCAACAATGTGATTCTGACCTTTCAATTTTGATATTGCTCAAAACTAATGGAATTCACTCCCAAATGGTGGTTTATGCTTAAATAACCCGTTTGTAAGCATAATAACACGTTTCCATTGAAAGTAACAGAAATATTCACATGTCAAGTTTTTATGTGTGCAAAATGCTTTTCAGAGCGAGAGAAGCACTTTTTGACCAACAATGTGATTTTTACCTTACAATGTTGATATTGCTCAAAACTAATGGAATTCACTCCCAAATGGTGGTTTATGCTTAAATAACCCTTTTGTAAGCATAATAACACGTTTCCATTGAAAGTAACAGAAATATTCACATGTCAAGTTTTTATGTGTGCAAAATGCTTTTCAGAGCGAGAGAAGCACTTTTTGACCAACAATGTGATTCTGACCTTTCAATTTTGATATTGCTCAAAACTAATGGAATTCACTCCCAAATGGTGGTTTATGCTTAAATAACCCTTTTGTAAGCATAATAACACGTTTCCATTGAAAGAAACAGAAATATTCACATGTCAAGTTTTTATGCGTGCAAAATGCTTTTCAGAGCGAGAGAAGCACTTTTTGACCAACAATGTGACTCTGACCTTTCAATTTTGATGTTGCTCAAAACTAATGGAATTCACTCCCAAATGGTGGTTTATGCTTAAATAACCCTTTTGTAAGCATAATAACACGTTTCCATTGAAAGTAACAGAAATATTCACATGTCAAGTTTTTATGTGTGCAAAATGCTTTTCAGAGCGAGAGAAGCACTTTTTGACCAACAATGTGATTCTGACCTTTCAATTTTGATATTGCTCAAAACTAATGGAATTCACTCCCAAATGGTGGTTTATGCTTAAATAACCCTTTTGTAAGCATAATAACACGTTTCCATTGAAAGAAACAGAAATATTCACATGTCAAGTTTTTATGTGTGCAAAATGCTTTTCAGAGCGAGAGAAGCACTTTTTGACCAACAATGTGATTTTTACCTTACAATGTTGATATTGCTCAAAACTAATGGAATTCACTCCCAAATGGTGGTTTATGCTTAAATAACCCTTTTGTAAGCATAATAAAACGTTTCCATTGAAAGAAACAGAAATATTCACATGTCAAGTTTTTATGCGTGCAAAATGCTTTTCAGAGCGAGAGAAGCACTTTTTGACCAACAATGTGATTCTGACCTTTCAATTTTGATATTGCTCAAAACTAATGGAATTCACTCCCAAATGGTGGTTTATGCTTAAATAACCCGTTTGTAAGCATAATAACACGTTTCCATTGAAAGTAACAGAAATATTCACATGTCAAGTTTTTATGTGTGCAAAATGCTTTTCAGAGCGAGAGAAGCACTTTTTGACCAACAATGTGATTCTGACCTTTCAATTTTGATATTGCTCAAAACTAATGGAATTCACTCCCAAATGGTGGTTTATGCTTAAATAACCCTTTTGTAAGCATAATAACACGTTTCCATTGAAAGAAACAGAAATATTCACATGTCAAGTTTTTATGTGTGCAAAATGCTTTTCAGAGCGAGAGAAGCACTTTTTGACCAACAATGTGATTTTTACCTTACAATGTTGATATTGCTCAAAACTAATGGAATTCACTCCCAAATGGTGGTTTATGCTTAAATAACCCTTTTGTAAGCATAATAAAACGTTTCCATTGAAAGTAACAGAAATATTCACATGTCAAGTTTTTATGTGTGCAAAATGCTTTTCAGAGCGAGAGAAGCACTTTTTGACCAACAATGTGATTCTGACCTTTCAATTTTGATATTGCTCAAAACTAATGGAATTCACTCCCAAATGGTGGTTTATGCTTAAATAACCCTTTTGTAAGCATAATAACACGTTTCCATTGAAAGAAACAGAAATATTCACATGTCAAGTTTTTATGTGTGCAAAATGCTTTTCAGAGCGAGAGAAGCACTTTTTGACCAACAATGTGATTTTTACCTTACAATGTTGATATTGCTCAAAACTAATGGAATTCACTCCCAAATGGTGGTTTATGCTTAAATAACCCTTTTGTAAGCATAATAACACGTTTCCATTGAAAGTAACAGAAATATTCACATGTCAAGTTTTTATGTGTGCAAAATGCTTTTCAGAGCGAGAGAAGCACTTTTTGACCAACAATGTGATTCTGACCTTTCAATTTTGATATTGCTCAAAACTAATGGAATTCACTCCCAAATGGTGGTTTATGCTTAAATAACCCTTTTGTAAGCATAATAACACGTTTCCATTGAAAGAAACAGAAATATTCACATGTCAAGTTTTTATGCGTGCAAAATGCTTTTCAGAGCGAGAGAAGCACTTTTTGACCAACAATGTGACTCTGACCTTTCAATTTTGATGTTGCTCAAAACTAATGGAATTCACTCCCAAATGGTGGTTTATGCTTAAATAACCCTTTTGTAAGCATAATAACACGTTTCCATTGAAAGTAACAGAAATATTCACATGTCAAGTTTTTATGTGTGCAAAATGCTTTTCAGAGCGAGAGAAGCACTTTTTGACCAACAATGTGATTCTGACCTTTCAATTTTGATATTGCTCAAAACTAATGGAATTCACTCCCAAATGGTGGTTTATGCTTAAATAACCCTTTTGTAAGCATAATAACACGTTTCCATTGAAAGAAACAGAAATATTCACATGTCAAGTTTTTATGTGTGCAAAATGCTTTTCAGAGCGAGAGAAGCACTTTTTGACCAACAATGTGATTTTTACCTTACAATGTTGATATTGCTCAAAACTAATGGAATTCACTCCCAAATGGTGGTTTATGCTTAAATAACCCTTTTGTAAGCATAATAACACGTTTCCATTGAAAGTAACAGAAATATTCACATGTCAAGTTTTTATGTGTGCAAAATGCTTTTCAGAGCGAGAGAAGCACTTTTTGACCAACAATGTGATTCTGACCTTTCAATTTTGATATTGCTCAAAACTAATGGAATTCACTCCCAAATGGTGGTTTATGCTTAAATAACCCTTTTGTAAGCATAATAAAACGTTTCCATTGAAAGAAACAGAAATATTCACATGTCAAGTTTTTATGCGTGCAAAATGCTTTTCAGAGCGAGAGAAGCACTTTTTGACCAACAATGTGATTCTGACCTTTCAATTTTGATGTTGCTCAAAACTAATGGAATTCACTCCCAAATGGTGGTTTATGCTTAAATAACCCTTTTGTAAGCATAATAACACGTTTCCATTGAAAGAAACAGAAATATTCACATGTCAAGTTTTTATGTGTGCAAAATGCTTTTCAGAGCGAGAGAAGCACTTTTTGACCAACAATGTGATTCTGACCTTTCAATTTTGATATTGCTCAAAACTAATGGAATTCACTCCCAAATGGTGGTTTATGCTTAAATAACCCTTTTGTAAGCATAATAAAACGTTTCCATTGAAAGAAACAGAAATATTCACATGTCAAGTTTTTATGCGTGCAAAATGCTTTTCAGAGCGAGAGAAGCACTTTTTGACCAACAATGTGATTCTGACCTTTCAATTTTGATGTTGCTCAAAACTAATGGAATTCACTCCCAAATGGTGGTTTATGCTTAAATAACCCTTTTGTAAGCATAATAACACGTTTCCATTGAAAGAAACAGAAATATTCACATGTCAAGTTTTTATGTGTGCAAAATGCTTTTCAGAGCGAGAGAAGCACTTTTTGACCAACAATGTGATTCTGACCTTTCAATTTTGATATTGCTCAAAACTAATGGAATTCACTCCCAAATGGTGGTTTATGCTTAAATAACCCGTTTGTAAGCATAATAACACGTTTCCATTGAAAGTAACAGAAATATTCACATGTCAAGTTTTTATGTGTGCAAAATGCTTTTCAGAGCGAGAGAAGCACTTTTTGACCAACAATGTGATTTTTACCTTACAATGTTGATATTGCTCAAAACTAATGGAATTCACTCCCAAATGGTGGTTTATGCTTAAATAACCCTTTTGTAAGCATAATAACACGTTTCCATTGAAAGTAACAGAAATATTCACATGTCAAGTTTTTATGTGTGCAAAATGCTTTTCAGAGCGAGAGAAGCACTTTTTGACCAACAATGTGATTCTGACCTTTCAATTTTGATATTGCTCAAAACTAATGGAATTCACTCCCAAATGGTGGTTTATGCTTAAATAACCCTTTTGTAAGCATAATAACACGTTTCCATTGAAAGAAACAGAAATATTCACATGTCAAGTTTTTATGCGTGCAAAATGCTTTTCAGAGCGAGAGAAGCACTTTTTGACCAACAATGTGACTCTGACCTTTCAATTTTGATGTTGCTCAAAACTAATGGAATTCACTCCCAAATGGTGGTTTATGCTTAAATAACCCTTTTGTAAGCATAATAACACGTTTCCATTGAAAGTAACAGAAATATTCACATGTCAAGTTTTTATGTGTGCAAAATGCTTTTCAGAGCGAGAGAAGCACTTTTTGACCAACAATGTGATTCTGACCTTTCAATTTTGATATTGCTCAAAACTAATGGAATTCACTCCCAAATGGTGGTTTATGCTTAAATAACCCTTTTGTAAGCATAATAACACGTTTCCATTGAAAGAAACAGAAATATTCACATGTCAAGTTTTTATGTGTGCAAAATGCTTTTCAGAGCGAGAGAAGCACTTTTTGACCAACAATGTGATTTTTACCTTACAATGTTGATATTGCTCAAAACTAATGGAATTCACTCCCAAATGGTGGTTTATGCTTAAATAACCCTTTTGTAAGCATAATAACACGTTTCCATTGAAAGTAACAGAAATATTCACATGTCAAGTTTTTATGTGTGCAAAATGCTTTTCAGAGCGAGAGAAGCACTTTTTGACCAACAATGTGATTCTGACCTTTCAATTTTGATATTGCTCAAAACTAATGGAATTCACTCCCAAATGGTGGTTTATGCTTAAATAACCCTTTTGTAAGCATAATAACACGTTTCCATTGAAAGAAACAGAAATATTCACATGTCAAGTTTTTATGCGTGCAAAATGCTTTTCAGAGCGAGAGAAGCACTTTTTGACCAACAATGTGACTCTGACCTTTCAATTTTGATGTTGCTCAAAACTAATGGAATTCACTCCCAAATGGTGGTTTATGCTTAAATAACCCTTTTGTAAGCATAATAACACGTTTCCATTGAAAGAAACAGAAATATTCACATGTCAAGTTTTTATGTGTGCAAAATGCTTTTCAGAGCGAGAGAAGCACTTTTTGACCAACAATGTGATTCTGACCTTTCAATTTTGATATTGCTCAAAACTAATGGAATTCACTCCCAAATGGTGGTTTATGCTTAAATAACCCTTTTGTAAGCATAATAAAACGTTTCCATTGAAAGAAACAGAAATATTCACATGTCAAGTTTTTATGCGTGCAAAATGCTTTTCAGAGCGAGAGAAGCACTTTTTGACCAACAATGTGATTCTGACCTTTCAATTTTGATGTTGCTCAAAACTAATGGAATTCACTCCCAAATGGTGGTTTATGCTTAAATAACCCTTTTGTAAGCATAATAACACGTTTCCATTGAAAGAAACAGAAATATTCACATGTCAAGTTTTTATGTGTGCAAAATGCTTTTCAGAGCGAGAGAAGCACTTTTTGACCAACAATGTGATTCTGACCTTTCAATTTTGATATTGCTCAAAACTAATGGAATTCACTCCCAAATGGTGGTTTATGCTTAAATAACCCGTTTGTAAGCATAATAACACGTTTCCATTGAAAGTAACAGAAATATTCACATGTCAAGTTTTTATGTGTGCAAAATGCTTTTCAGAGCGAGAGAAGCACTTTTTGACCAACAATGTGATTTTTACCTTACAATGTTGATATTGCTCAAAACTAATGGAATTCACTCCCAAATGGTGGTTTATGCTTAAATAACCCTTTTGTAAGCATAATAACACGTTTCCATTGAAAGTAACAGAAATATTCACATGTCAAGTTTTTATGTGTGCAAAATGCTTTTCAGAGCGAGAGAAG
>NW_027641437.1:5000-11319 GCF_949987615.1 Pollachius pollachius
GCTGGGACCCAGACCTCTGAGCCTGTTCAAACTGGCCCCGGTGGGCCAACACCGGACCCCCAACTCTCACAGGGGCGCCAGGGTGAGGCAGACAGGGCCCTGGCGCGGCCACGGGGAGGGTAAATATCACACGGGCCGACCAAGTCGTCCCCTGGTGCCAAATAGTTTCGTGCCTTTCGACGCGCGACGGCAACCGTCTCCCCGGCTCAGGAGGGTCTCTGCTGTGACCTGCAGGGGGGGTTCTGGGTTATTGTTCCGGTGACGCTCTTAAGATTGAGGCTGGAAACAAAGTCATTCACGGCAGCGATAAGGCACGGCGGACGACACAATGGGGGGTTTGTCCAGAGGCTGCGTTCCTCACCGTAATCGCAGATGAGCAAGTATTGTGCCAGACGTTTTTTCTTTTGTGAGTGGAGAAGGACCTTGTGCGTCAATGTGTCTGTGTCTGTGTGTGAGTGTGTGTGAGTCCAGTTTGTGAATGTGTGTTTGTGTGTGCATGCGTGTGCGTGCGTACATGCATGTGTGTGTGTGTGTGTGTGTGTGTGTGTGTGTGTGTGTGTGTGTGTGTTGGTCCGGTTTGTGTGCAAACATTACAAAGGGCGGGTCCTGAGTGGCAAGGAGGTGCTGAAGCGTTTAGGAGGCTGTGGTGAAATGTGGCGCCTGGGCTCCACGGTTCTGCTCGGAGGCTCGGAGCAACCCAGTTACTCGGCACTGGGAGCGCTGGCCCTCGTCGCCAGTGCTCTTTGATCAGAACCGGTGCGGTTCTGTGCCTCTTGGCAGGGGTGGCTGGCTCTGAACACACGCACACACACGCACACACACACACACACACACACACACACACACACACACACACACACACACACACACACACACACACTATGGTACACACACGCACATGCACACACACAGACACATGCACACACACAAACACACAGACACATGCGCAGACACGTGCACACACACAGACACAGGCACACACGCACACCCTCACACACTAAGGTACGCACATGGATACACACACACACACACACACAGAACAGACACTCCCAGGCCTAAGTCATTTTGTAGCTCCCTGTGAAACCCACACACGCAGTGTGTCTGTCATAATATTTAGCTGACCTAAAAGCGTTTGCACCAGCGTCAAACACACTCAGACAAACCCCTTTACTGCTGTTCTTTTTTATATTAAGGTGGAACTCAGCCTGCCACCTAGCCACAGCTGTATCTAACCCCCAGCAATAAGGAAGCGGAGATGCAACAGAAGTGGAAAGGGTAAACCACCACTGCGACACGCCCCCCCCTTCCTGCCAAGCCCCGCCCATTCTCTCTCATCTCCCTCCCTCAAACGGCTGATGCAACCTGGAACTACCGTTGCCACCTGAGAGTGAGAGTCACTTTTTTACTTTCCTTAAACCAAACAAAACATGGCAATCCCCCTCCCCCTCCCCCTCCCCCCAACCTATACCTCTTCCAGTTTTTTCCGTCCAGCTTCTACCTCCTCCATTCTCTACTCCCCCCCCCACCATTAGCCTCTCCCTCCCCAAGTCTCCAGCCTCTCCCTCCCCCAGCCTCTACTCCCCCCCCCACCACTAGCCTCTCCCTCCCCAAGTCTCCAGCCTCTCCCTCCCCCAGGCTCTACTCCCCCCCCCACCACTAGCCTCTCCCTCCCCAAGTCTCCAGCCTCTCCCTCCCCCAGCCTCTACTCCCCCCCCCACCACTAGCCTCTCCCTCCCCAAGTCTCCAGCCTCTCCCTCCCCCAGCCTCTACTCCCCCCCCCACCACTAGCCTCTCCCTCCCCCAGCCTGCCATCTAGCCAGCGCCACAGCTGTCATTAACAGCAACAAGGAAGCAGAGATGCAAAGAAAGGGGAAACCACCACTTTGCCTTCAAATTGAGACTCACCCCCCTGGTCCTGCTGGCAGGCACCGCCCCTCTCCTCGCCCTCTCTCCCTCCCTCTCTCCCTCTCTCCCTCGCTCCCTCCCTCCCTCTCTCCCTCGCTCCCTCCCTCCCGCGGCTGATGCAACCTCAAGGGACCGTTGCCGCCCGAGAGAGAGAGAGAGAAAGAGAGAGACAGGGCGAGGGAGGGATAATCCGCTTTCAATGGGTGGCCGTGGGCCCCGCCCCCCTTCCCCTAAGCCGTGTCTCTGCCTCCCAGGACACTGTAGCCCCGCCCCCCTCCCCCCTGAGCCGCGACTCCGCCTCCCAGGACACTGTAGCCCCGCCCCCCCTGAGCCGTGACTCCGCCCCCCAGGACCCTGCAGCACCTCCTCGCTCTTGAGCTTCACCTGATACCCGCCTGACCTTTTACCTACTGGGCTCGGACCGCCGGCCCAGTGGGGGGGGGGGGGATCAGCGCCGTCTTAGCCGCTGGTGGCCTGACCTCCGCGGGACTCGCCGCTACTCCTCCGCCCCCCCTCACCCCCCGCACGGCCGAGGCCTCTCTCGCCCTTTCACTCTCTGTCTCTCGCTCTCTCACTCGCTGTCTCTCGCTCTCTCACTCGCTGTCCCTCGCTCTCTCACTCTCTGTCTCTCGCTCACACACTGAATAATTTGTCCGCCCACATCCATACTTCTATTCAGTTTCTCTCTCTCTCGTTCTCTCTCTCTCCTCCTTCTTTTTTATCTCCCTTTCCATCTCTCTTCCTCCTTCTCTGTCCCTGTCTCTCTCTCTTTGTATCTCTTTCATGCAAACTCTCTCCCTCTATTTTCCAACTCTCTCTCTCTCTCTCTCTCCCTTTATCTGTCTCTCTCTCATACAAACTATCTCCTTCATACACACTAATTTCTCTCTCTCTCTCTCTCTCTCTCTGTCAATCCCTTCCCCCCACCAGTACTTGACACACATTACCTCGGGCCCCCGCGGTGTGTATATTAGCCTGGGGCCAACCCGGCGACGGACAGGGCCCCCATTGTGCTGTTATCGCCGGCCTGCGTCCGAGTCGACGCCTTCTCTTCCCTCTGAAACACGCTCAAGGCCGGCTGCTCAGCCTGTTCGCCGCACGCCGCTGTGCCTTCGTACTCATACTGGGATCTGCGTTCAGCGCTGTGTTCTGAGTATCACTGCGTTCTCTCCCCAGACGTTTGCTCTACTTATTCTGGTTCATCAAGATATCTTGGGTCACATGTGATTGAGGCTTGTGGCCCAAACGCATTCGCACTCCATGCGTACATTGATCCTCTTTGTTGTTGTTTGTGTCGTCACGGTGACGCAGTGCTGATTCTATATCACAGTGGTCAATAAGGTTATCTGTTTTTTTACATGGCTCTCGTGTTTTACAGGGAATGCATGAATAACATGAATACATGAATGTAAATACATGCAAAACATGTACCAGAAACATGTAAATATCATGGGGCAGGTTGATCTCGTAGTGTTGAGGGTTTTTATTCCCCTGCCAAAAGGTTCTGGGTTCGATCCCCATGCTCTGCAGTCTACCTGTAGTCATCGCTAAGCAAAACCGCGAACCCTACTTGCTCGTCACCCCCACTCTAACGGAACAAACCGGTTTGACTTCACAAACATATTGGGAAACAATATCACTTCTCATACCGACTTTCTAGCCCTGATTCCTGATTAATTTTTGATTAATGAATTAGTAACCGAACGCCGTCCGTTAACAATTGTTATTGTTAACTGACGTCAGCAACGACAATAAAACCTTTCCCTTTCTGGAGTCAACGTGCGTGGGGTTTGTTGACCTATCAGATGGACGATAAGAGTGCTTTACAAACGTCTCATCACAAAGACGGAAGTGCTAGTGTTTACATTCCAGCTGCTTAGGTTTCACACTGACTACTCTTATGCAGAATTGGCAGAGCAGATTTATTTAGACAAACAACATCAGTGTTGCTTGTCTTGAGTGAAAACAGCAGAGATAATTATGATGCCTTCAGACCAAAATAAAGTCTGCTGATGACTTTACACCTGGGCTGTGTAATTCCTCGAACAATGTGTTTTTTTTTAAGATAAATGCTGAAGAAATGCATCATGTTTTCAAACTCAAAAATAATCGTTTGAATAATTGTGATTTCAAAATTTAACCAAAATAATCGCGACTACAATTTTTTCATAATCGAGCACCCCTAATGATGACTTGACACCTTTCTATGCCCGCCTGTGATTGGTCCACACCTGCGGTCGGATCCAGGAAGGTCTCTTCATGTTTCTGCTGAGCCTGAATGACGTTGCGTGTTTGTTTCTCCAGATCCGCTCGTCCATCAACACGCTGCTGTTCAGTGGGCGGGACTTCAGCTGGATCCGTCACCTCATCATCGCGGCCGTCATCTTGCTCTTCAACAACCTGCTGGTCATCTTCGTCCCCACCATTAGGGACATCTTCGGCTTCATCGGTATGTGTGTGTGTGCTTACATGTGTGTGTGTGTGTGTGTGTGTGTGTGTGTGTCAACCCCCCCCCCCCCCACACACACACTCTCACGCGGCCTGCTTTAGTGCCCTTGTGCCCATGGTGTTGAGATCCAAACAAAATGCTGAGGAGTTTTTTTAACCGATTAAAAACCCATTGGAACCAGTATTAGCTGGTTTATTGATTAGCGTGTTGCGTCGAGAGAGGTGAAATTGTAAGTGCAAGGCTAACTGTTAGACTAAAAGGGTTTCTTTATGGTTTCCACGTTCACGCAACGCAACAGGGGTTACGGATCCTTTACGTCCTTGCGGACCCCTCCTTGCGGACCCTCCTTGCGACGACCGCAAGGACCGGACGTGCGCCTCCCAAAATCGTACCCTTCCGTCGAAGCGACGCAGCAGCAAGGGCTGTGATTGGTCCGCTAACTAAAAACCCGACGCAGAACCATAAACGTTCACGACTGCGTCGAAGCGTCAGCGTCGTCGTCGTTCACTCCCAGAGTGATTCGACCCGCGGCGTGGGCGGGAAAAACCTTCTCGGCCGGCCCGGCGATAGTTAGAGCTCCTCACACACGTGTCTGGCTCTGTCGCACGGCGCGGCACCACCCGAACATCACCCAAAACACCAACCAAACACCAGAGAGCTGATCCTAGGTGATCAACAGCCACAGGGCAGAGGTCGGTCAAACCCTGAGTGTTATGGAAGTTATTTAGAAAAATTCATGGAAAAACGTGTGACTGGGAGGGGGGGGAATGTTTCACGTGCTGAGCACTGGGTCGCGTGAGCATGCTTGGGGCCTCTGGTGGGGGGGGGGGGAGAGAGAGATGCAGATAGAGATATAAAAAGAGAGAGAGAGAGAGAGATGCAGATAGAGAGAGAGAAAGAGAGAGAGAGAGAGAGAGAGAGATGCAGAGAGAGAAAGACAGAGACAGACAGACAGAGAGAGAGGGAGAGAGAGAGACAGGACAGACAGAGAGAGAGAGAGAGAGAGACAGAGAGGAGGACTGCAGGAACAGGAAGTTGACGTTTGTTGCCCTGGTTACCAACAGGTTTCCTCTGCCGCCACCATGCTGATCTTTATCCTGCCCGCCGCCTTCTACCTGCGCCTCGTCAAGTCGGTTCCAATGCGCTCACCACAGAAGATCGGGGTACGCACACACACAAAACATGCATTCAGATACACACACACACACACACGCACGCACACACACACACACACACACACACACACACACACACACACACAAACACACACACTCATTCTCACGTCTGGTGCACATCTGCTCACACATGCATGCAGATACAAGACCTACATTCAAAAATCTGCACGCAAACACATACACACACACACAGACTCAGATATACACACACACACCACAACACACACACAAACAGACACAGACATACACACACACACAAAGACACAGACACACACACAAACACACACACACAGACGCAAACACACACACAGACACACACACAGGACATACAGACAAATACACACACACAATTTTTTTTAACCTCCTCCTTCGCTCTCCATCTCTCTGCAGGCCTTCATCTTCCTCGTCGTCGGGGTCGTCTTCATGATTGGCAGGCCTGTCGCTCATCGTCATGGACTGGATCCACAACCCCCCCGGCTCTGGGGGTCACTAAGCCCCGCCCCCCCTCATCCCCCTCACCCACAGCCCACCTCCGCCGTGACGCCACACACCAACCGGCCCCTCATGTGCTTCATCAGTGACCCCCGCCCTCCCCCTCACGACTGGCCCGATTGGGCCTGGTTTTGGGGCGGTACTTCCTGGAGCTTCCGTTGTCAATCAACGCCCAACCAACCAACGAATGAGACCTTGACCCGCCTCTCACCCAATCAGCTGCAAGGGCCATCAGCGCGTCCTCTAGAGAAAACCGTTTTTTTTTTCCCCGCCACAAAGTATTTTTTCCCAGGGGAAT
>NW_027641436.1:0-67325 GCF_949987615.1 Pollachius pollachius
AGCTTTGAAAATATTTTTCTGGGATTAGGGTTGACGAACCCTAACCTTCAACCTTAACCTTTTGAACCGTAACCTTTCTGGGAATTTATAAAAAATACCTTCCATAATCAGCCCCTCAACTTCCAACTTCCAAATTCAAACTTCCAAAATCAGCCTGAGGTTAGGGTTCAAACCCGGGTTAGGGTTAGGGTTAGGGTTAGGGTTAGGGTTAGGGTTAGGGTTAGGGGTTAGGGTTAGGGTTAGGGTTAGGGTTAGGGTTAGGGTAGGGTTAGGGTTAGGGTTAGGGTTAGGGTTAGGGTTAGGGTTAGGGTTAGGTGTGAGAAGTTGAGGGCCAACGCCAAAGGCGTTGGCACTAAAAGCACGGGCCTAGGTCTGAAGGGAAGCGAGGTCACCACCACCCCAAGGACAAAACAAACTCAAGGGGCTCAAGGGCCGTAAGGGATCCCGTTAGGGTTAGGCGTTGAGATTAGGGTAGAGGAGGGCGGGGTTATGGTCAGGGCAGGGGGAGGAGGGGTTAAGGTGAGGGCAACGGGAGGAGGGGTTAAGGTTAGGGCAGGGGGAGGAGGGGTTAAGGTTAGGGCAGGGGGAGGAGGGGTTAAGGTTAGGGCAGGGGGAGGAGGGGTTAAGGTTAGGGCAGGGGGAGGAGGGGTTAAGGTTAGGGCAGGGGGAGGAGGGGTTAAGGTTAGGGCAAGGGGAAGGAGGGGTTAAGGTTAGGGCACGGGGAGGAGGGGTTAAGGTTAGGGCAGGGGGAGGAGGGGTTAAGGTTAGGGCAGGGGGAGGAGGGGTTAAGGTTAGGGTTAAGGTTAGGGGTCGGGGACCGGGAAGGGGGTTGGGGTAGGGGTTAGGGGCACACGGGCCCTGACGTGTAAACCTCCTGCTGCGACCCCTCTCTCGTTCAGGCCAAATGGCTGTAAGGTACTCAATTTAGAAATCCATTCCCTCTCAGCCCTCCTCCTCTGTGCGACGGACCACCTGGGGTTCGCTTGCAGAACCGTGGCCGCCAGGTTATGCCAGCCGTGCTGTAAAAAATGGTTAACAAGAGGGGTGTGGGGCCCCCCAGCAGTACAGATATTATACCTATGCTGGGTGAACCTAGTCAGCATCGTGTTGCCCGTTTCACCCACATATTGCGACCCACAGCTCTCGCACCAAATGAGGTAAACACAGTTGCTGGACTTGACAGAAACACCCCTCTGTGTGGGGAAAACATTATTATTTAGGCGGTTACGAGCCCAGAAACGAGTACGAAAGAAGGACCCGTGTCCTGGTGGTCTGGGGGCCCCGAGTGGTGGGAGCTTTGCTTTAACCAGGATGTCCTGTAGATTGTTGTTTTTCCTAAAGGCCGCTATCACTCTAAACTCCCGCAACAGGTCGTTTTGTGCCAGGAAATGGTTAAAGTTGGCTTTGATGGTCCGAACTAACTTAAACGCCGCGGGGGAATAGGTCGTAATGAACGGGAGCAAGGATTCCACCGTTATAGGTTTAGTATTATTAAAAGTCCTCAGGACCTCACGTAGGAACGAGCGGCAGTACCCCCTGGTGGACAGAGCCGAGAACAACACTTTCGTGGCGTTTAAGAAATCCGCTTGCCTAGTGCATATACGTTTAAAACGAAGCAGTTGCGATTTAACCAAGCCTGCGTACGTGTGTCTGGGATGGAAGCTGGTCTTATGAAGAAGGGCGTGGGTATCGGTGTCTTTAAAAAAAACTTTGATGTCCAGCGTAAGGGACCGAGCGAAATCGAGCCCCTTAAAGGTGCACGTGTCCAGAAAGTCCACCGAGGAGTGGCTGAAAGTGGACTTGATTTTGATCGATCGATTATGGTTGTTAAGAAACGTACAGAACACGTCAAAATCCTCCCTTGAGTATGGCCAAACGCCCCAAATATCGTCCAGATAACGGAAATAATGTAATGGTTTTTTCTCGCAGGCCGACAAGGCTGAAGTCTCCCACTGGGCCATAAATATATCCGCGTACGCCGGGGCAAATTTCTTGCCCATCGCCGTGCCCTTAATTTGGAGGAAGTAATTGTTGTCGAATTCAAAATCGTTCCTGGTTAAATTTATGCGTAGTAATTGCAGGAGTTCCTTGTCCGGACGCTTACTGTCCGGAAACTCACGGAAAATGTCTTTGACGGCCTGAATGCCCTCCGTAATGTCGATGTTCGTGTAAAGGCTGTCGACGTCCATGGTGAAAAGAAAGGAGCCGACAGGGATGCTAAGTTGCTTCACCTTGGCCACGAAATCGTACGTGTCCTTGACGTAACTAGCATGCCTAATCGAGAGGGGGTTGAGATAGAAATCAATATATTCGGCGGTAAAGTAGGTCTCACTCCCACAATCTGAGACAATGGGGCGGCCGGGAGGTATCTCGAACGGTTTGCTCCACTTAGAGGGATCCTTATGGATTTTCGGCAACATGTAAAATAACCTGGGCCTGGGCTCACCCTCCCCCAAGAGATATGACATCTGCTTGTGGTTGATGAATTTTTTGAAGACCAACGCGCGAACAATCTCACTAACCAGGGGGACAGTGTCCCTATAGATGGGCTTTTGGAGCCTGGTGTAATAATTAGTGTCACCCAATTGTCTGTACGCCTCCCACACATATTGCTCCCTGTCCATAATGACAGTAGCGCTACCTTTGTCAGCCGGCTTAATGACGATATGTTTGTTTTCGCGCAACGCACCTAGGGCCTCAAGCTCAAAAACCTCCAAGTTCGGAGCAACGCAAACGACACAACGGTCCTCGTGAAAATGGCGGAGATCTGAGCGTACGAGGTCGTTGACCTGGTGAGGCAGTAGGCCCTCAGATGGAACCCAGGTGGACTTGGGGGTGAAGGGCGGGCGCTCAGAGACACCCCTGTGTTCGAAATGAACGGCCAGTTTAACCCTCCTGTGGTAGGCGTGGATGTCGAGCTGCGCCTGCTCACGTAAACCCCTTCTGTCGCCCACAGAAGGGATAAAGTTGAGACCCCTGTGTAGTAAAGACACTTGTGCGGCAGTGATGTTAAAACATTTGCAGAGGACAATGACATTACTGGACCCCGTTTTCATACTAGTGTTCACGGGGCTACTCACTTTAACAACTGCACCCAATGCTCCAACATGCGTTTAGCCGTGCTGTGGGACCAGTGGACGTGGTCGCTGTCAGTGGTGAAGTCCGTACTGGGTAGCTCTGGAAAGGCGTGACAGTTGTCGTTAATGTGGTTGTTCAACAGGCCGAGATTAGCCCGTTCCAGATGGGGGAGTGCACTCGAAAAGTTAATCAGGGGAACATAAACCTCAGCCTGAGGAAAAGCCACCTTGGCCATTTTAAGGGCCTTTTGTAATTGTTTAATGGTGGTCTCCGCGACCTTCTGCGTCCTGTTGTTTATACCCAAGGCCAAAACAACCTTACGTACCGCTAGAGAACAGGTGGTCTTAGCCAGGATGGCCTCCGCATGCCGGAAAGTGGCACCAGGGAAGGCGTCAACCTGTAGGTCCGCCTCCTTAAAGGGTGGCATTCTAGCCAGATTAGAATCCCCAATGATTACCCACTTGTGCCGCGCCGTGAGGGACCAATCCCGTATTTTCTGGAAGGTGGCGATGTGACAGGTGGGCCTGCGGGTCGGAGTGGAGACGGAGGCCTCCAACGCCGGCCCGGCAAAGGTGAGCTGGCTCTGCGTTGTGGGACGGGCCGCGCCCGAAAGCGTTGGGGTCAGGGGTACCTGAAGGTGCTGAAGGGGGCTCACCCGCTGGTCGTATGCTCCCGCCGCGGCGGGGTCCAGGATCGGTGACCCGTGGATCTCCTCCGTAGACAGGTCGAGCAGCAACGGCGGGGGAGCAGCAGCGACGACAGAAGCGGCCGAAGGGGTCGAGCACAGAGTCGGGGTCTCGGGGGAGCCGGCAGAGGGGAGAGACGGCCGGGCGGTCGTCCTTCTCTTGGGGGCCCTCTGTGTGCGAGGGGCCAGCGGCAACGGATCACGGGACAGCGGGCGGGCGGCAGGTCCCGCCGAAGGGGCCAGAAGCTGGGAGGAGGTTAGATGCAGAGAAGAAGGGGAGGAGGGGGGAGAAGGGAGAGGAGAAAGAACAGGAGAAGAGAGGAGAAGGGGAGGGGGAGAACAAGGACGGGGAGGGGGAGAGGCCGGGGACCCCAACACCGGGGATCGGAGTGGGCCGGCAGCAGGGCCTCGGGGATGGTCGTCGGAGTCCGAGAAGTCCGTGGGCGTAGGGAGAAGCTGGTGCCCGGGCGGTGGGTGCAGCTGGGCCATGACCGTAACGCAGCGGCCCTCAGGGCGGGGGTCCAGGTGAGGCGAGGGCCGCTGTGTTGCCGCGGAGGGAGAGGCCGCTGAACGCTGCAGGGCAACCTCTGGAGACAGCTTATGGGACAACATGGCATGCACGTCCCGTATCGTGCTCGGGTTAAGCCTCCGGCCAAAATGGCGCCTAGCCCAGGAGGAAGCTACATCAAAGGGCTGTTGCCAATCGCCCAACGGGAGTGTCAGCAGGATCTGGACATCGGTCGCTAATGTGTCCCTATAGTGATTCCTAAGGATCAACATTGTGGTATGTTCCCAGTGTCTCGCATTGCCCTCTATAAGAGACAACGTGGCAGGATGGGGGGCCGCCGGTTTAATGGCCGCCGACAGGTTAGCCGTGAGCTTCAAAATGGAGGCCGGGGCCTGGTCTGCAGTGACGTTACTGAGGTGATGGAACACTTTAATGACCCTAAGGAAAACGCGAACCTTACCCGTAAAGGCAGGGTCCGAGGCAGAGGCAGAAGCCGGAGGTGCCGTGTCCTGGGCGTGGGGAGGGGGTCCGCGATCGCGGGGGCGCTGAGCGGCATAACGCGCCGCGTGGTGAGGCCTCCGTGGCGCGCGGCCGTGTTGGTGACCGTCAACGCCGCGAGGCTCGTGCCGGCGCGGTGAAGCGTACCTCCAGGCCCCGCGTTCGTCCGGGCGGGGGTACACGTTCAAGGCCGGAGCACGTGCGTGAGGCTCGCGGTCGGAGCGGAGCACGTCCGCATAGCTGCGGCCTTCCCTCTGCGGAGGATGAGCGCGAAAGCCCCGGTCCCGGTACCTCGGGTCACTGGGGGGTCGATAGCCGCGGGGGCTCTGGAAGCGGTCCCGACGGTGGAGCGAGGGACCCGGGTTATTGTAATCCGTACCTCGACGACGTCCTCGGGTAACCGTAATCCAAGGGCCGTCCATGCCGTGAGAGTGTGCCGCCATCTTGGTTAACGTGGGTTCACGTGGTAGGTCATACAAAAAGTAGAATTTTCCAAAAAAAGGGGGACCAAGAAATTATCTAAAAAAATGGTATAATGGAAACGGAGTCGTGGTGTTAATCCGGAAAAGGTTTATTGAAATAGAGCAGCAGTACGTTTCGGTCTTACAAGACCTTCCTCAGCTGCTAAAACACGTAACCAAAAGACGACCTCGCACAATGTAGCTTATATGGAATGGCAGAGTCCGGAAGTAACGACACCATGAACGTAAACAAGACGATGACGCCCGAACATGACCTCGCGACCTACTTCCGGTTCCGGGTGAACATCCGGAGCGAAAAAACGGGAACAAAAAAATAAAACACAATAATAATAATAATAAATAAATAGCTAAATAACGAATACGAACCAAAACAATGTATATATATATATATAAAAAATAGAATAGAAATATACACAACTATACAAACAACGTATTCAATCCCACACACGTGTATAAATAAACCAATGAACACCAACAAAACAGAACCTGATATCCCGAACATGACCTCGCGATCTACTTCCGGTTCCGGGTGAACATACGGAGCGAAAAAACGGGAACAAAATGAAAAAAAAAAATAATAAAATAAATAAATAGATAAATAACGAAAATGAACCAAAACAAAAAATATATATATATATATATATAAAACAATAGAATAGAAATATACACAACTATACAAACAACGTATTCAATCCCACACACATGTGTATAAATAAACCAATAAACACCCACAAAACAGAACCTGATATATTGAAAGGTATGAACGCTGTGAACTCCACCACACGAAGGTCGTCAAGGCACTTGGAACACCACGCTCCAACGAATATATACAATAATATATACATATATATCATGTGTGACCAGATACATGAAGAGAATCCAACCCCACAGTACGTCAGTCCAGAGAATGTACAGTGGAGGCCCTCCAGCTGGTAAACCTGAATAGGTCTTTGTCAGTCCGTCCGGGTTACAGAGGGGCGAGGGCGACCAAGACCCCAACAGAAGTGGCACTGGCGGGTTAGGTGTGAGAAGTTGAGGGCCAACGCCAAAGGCGTTGGCACTAAAAGCACGGGCCTAGGTCTGAAGGGAAGCGAGGTCACCACCACCCCAAGGACAAAACAAACTCAAGGGGCTCAAGGGCCGTAAGGGATCCCGTTAGGGTTAGGCGTTGAGATTAGGGTAGAGGAGGGCGGGGTTATGGTCAGGGCAGGGGGAGGAGGGGTTAAGGTGAGGGCAACGGGAGGAGGGGTTAAGGTTAGGGCAGGGGGAGGAGGGGTTAAGGTTAGGGCAGGGGGAGGAGGGGTTAAGGTTAGGGCAGGGGGAGGAGGGGTTAAGGTTAGGGCAGGGGGAGGAGGGGTTAAGGTTAGGGCAGGGGGAGGAGGGGTTAAGGTTAGGGCAAGGGGAAGGAGGGGTTAAGGTTAGGGCACGGGGAGGAGGGGTTAAGGTTAGGGCAGGGGGAGGAGGGGTTAAGGTTAGGGCAGGGGGAGGAGGGGTTAAGGTTAGGGTTTAGGGTTAGGGTTAGGGTTAGGGTTAGGGTTAGGGTCAGGGTCAGGGTCAGGGTCAGGGTCAGGGTCAGGGTCAGGGTCAGGGTTAGGGTTAGGGTTAGGGTTAGGGTTAGGGTTAGGGTTAGGGTTAGGGTTAGGGGTTAGGGTTAGGGTTAGGGTTAGGGTTAGGGTTAGGGTTAGGGTTAGGTATGAGAAGCTGAGTGCCAACGCCGAAGGCGGTGGCACTAAATGCACGGGCCTAGATATGAAAGGCAACAAGGTCACCTCCACCCCAAAACCGAACCAGAGGGCCATAAGGCATCAAATTAACAGGGTTAGGGTTAGGGTTAGGGTTAGGGTTAGGGTTAGGGTTAGGGTTAGGGTTAGGTACAAGATTAAAGACGGCGCCGCCGAAGGCGGCAACGTCGAGTGCACAGGCCATCATCACACAACATCCCGGAATCTCCGACCCACCCCCACATTCATAACGTACTTGCCCTTGATCGCCCGCTTCGTTCTCTTCTCGAGAGCAGCAATGCGTCTGGTGGAAACTCTAGCAGGTAGGCATGGTGTGTAAGCTGCAATAGGACCAAAACGCAGCAGACTCTGGACCGGTCCCCGTTGGTCGGTGAGTGCTGCGACGTGTCTCGTGGACCTCCTGGTGGGCGTGTCCGGGGTGACGCCGTCAGCTGGAAGGTCGAAGGCCAGCCGGGTGCGGGTGGAGCCAAGGGGAGTGTCGGTGGGGACAGCGTCCCGACGAGTGCTGGTCCGGGCAAACCCATTGGGGGGTGTCGTGCCAGAAGAAGCCGGAGCCGTCTGAAGGGGCGTGGTGAGGGTCCGGCGCCCAGCCAAGCCAGAGGTGCGCGCCGTCCTCCGCGGCAAGGGCGTAGCCGGAGGGGGCCGAGAGCCTGCAGGGGGAGGGGGAGAGGGTGGGGTCGGGGGGAGGGGGAGGAGGGGAGGGGAAAGGGAGGGAGGGGGAGGGGGAAGGGGGGAGGAGGGAAGGGGGGCCGGGACAGAGGAGGGGGGGAGGAAGGGAGGGGGGGTGGGAGGGGGGCAGCGGGGGGGAGGGGAAAAGGGGAAGGACAAGGAGGAAAAGAGGGATACAGAGCTGGCCAGGGACGGAGAGCGGTCCGTCCGGTCAGCGCCGTCCTGGGTCCCGGGGCCGAATCCAGAGAGCTGGAAGGCGGAGGGAAGCGCGGCGGGAGACGGGGAGCGAGGCGGCAGGCCGGAGAGGGGCAGGGAGCCGTCCACCAGACCCGGGTCGTCAAGCTCACGCCGGAGGTCGGAGCGGAGGCTGTCCAGGGTCTCCTGTCGCAGGCGGCGTCCGAACTGCCGACCGGCCCAGGAGGCGGCCACCTCAAAGTTGCGGTGCCAGGCAGGGTCGGCAAGACGGGAGAGGGCACTGACCTTCTCCACCACGGTGGTCTTGTAGTGGTCCCGGAGTATCATGGTGGTGGTGTGGGCCCAGTTGCGTGCGTTACCCTCTATGAGGGACAGGGTGGCGGCGTTGGGGACGGCGGGGCGGATGGAGGCCGTCAGGGAGCCAGTGAGTCTTGATATAACATGGAGGGGCTCGGGACCGGTGGCGTTGGTCAGGTGATGGACCGCCTTGATGGCAGCGAGGATCAGTCTGTTTTTCAGAGCGAAGTCCGGGTCCGTAGACCGCGGGACGTCGGGGGCCTGAGGCCTAACGCGCGCCGGCGGTAGACGCGCAGGCCCCGAGCGCGCGGCGGCGGCCTCCGAAGGTCCGGGACGGTGGGGAGGAGGAGGACGGGCACGGGGCCTGGGACCAGGACGGGAGGGTACCTGGCGGCGGGGTAGCGGAGCACCGGCGGGGAAGCCTCGGTCCTGGACGGCAGGGCGGAAGGCCGGGCGGGCGTTAGCTCCGCGGCGGCGGCGCTCATCGCGGCACGGCGAAGGCGCGTGCCGGTAGGCCCGGGGCCGGAACGGAGGGGGATAGCGGGCCGACCCAGAGGGGGATCGGTGCCTAGCGGGCCGTGTGGGGGCAGCCCAACCCCGGGGAGAGGGGTCACGGGGAACCCAGTCGCGACGGTAAGGGTCTGCGACCGACGCATAGGAGCGTCTCATAGTTTGTACGGGCCCAAAGGGTAAACTAACCAGCGAGGGGATGTAAGAAGGGTCCCGTGTCCTGGGCTGGCGTCGTCCGCGGTGGACCACGGTCCATTCGTCATGGTGGCTCGGGGGAGGCATGGTACGAGTCTCGTTTTTAAAAAAACGATCGGAAGGTTCAAAAAAGGAAAGTGTGGTCTGATAGAAAATCCGTATTTATTGATTTCTCTATCTGTGCAAGCAGGTACGACGTTTCGTCACTAAAGTGACTTCATCAGGTACAAATAATTGCAAAAACAAACCGTGAATATATCCATTCCAAACGAGCCGTGGTGACAAATGACGGGGGGTGCGCACGCACACATTAAAAATACGTAAACAGAAAACGGGGGAGGAAAAGGAACCGTGGTCTCAGCACGACCCTGAACCAATCAGAGCCGTGCACGGGGGGCGGGATATAGTGTGTCACATGTCATAAACAAAGACGGCCGCCCGGGAGTGGGGGACCAATCAGAGACCAGGATTGAAAAACATCTTTGAATTGACACAATGAGGTAAAATTACCAACAGGTGACGCCAAATAGACCGATGCAGGTGGCAGTCGGAATGAATGGGGAAACAAACACACAACGCATTCAGGGGTAGTAAATAATGTAAACGACAGTACCATGAGGACATAAACGAATACATTAAACGAAATTAATTAAAAACAATAAATAAAATAAATAAATAAATAAAATAAAACAAAATAAACGAAAGGCAGACGCACACACACACGAAAAACAACAGAATAATAGCATATCACCACAATAAAATGGGTTAAATAATGTGCAACATTCAGAGGAATGGTGTGGGGTCAGACCAATCGAGAGAGACGTGAAAACGGTGGCAGGGGGGATCCGAAAGGGGGGCAAATTTAGAGGGGCCAAGGCCAAATAGAGGGGCAGAGGTAGGGCCAGGCGAGGGAGTGGTTAGGGTAAGGGCCAAAACAGGGTCAGGGGTCAGGGCCAGGGGAGGGGGGACGGCTAAGGTAAGGGCCAAGAGAGGGAGGGACGGTTAAGGTTAGGGCCAGGGGAGGGAATGGTTAAGGTAAGGGCCAGTGGAGGGAATGGTTAAGGTAAGGGCCAGGGGAAGGGGGGACTGTTGAGGTAAGGGCCAGGGAGGGGAACGGTTAAGGTAAGGGCCAGGGGAGGGAGTGGTTAGGGTAAGGGCCAGGGGAGGGAGTGGTTAGGGTAAGGGCCAGGGGAGGGAGTGGTTAGGGTAAGGGCCAGGGGAGGGAGTGGTTAGGGTAAGGGCCAGGGGAGGGGGGGGGGGGGGGGGGGGGGGGGGGGGGGGGGGGAAGTGGTTAGGGTGAGGGCCAGGGGAGGGAGTGGTTAAGGTGAGGGCCAGGGGAGGGAGTGGTTAAGGTGAGGGCCCGGACGAGGGCGGGGACAAAAGGGGTTGGCAGGGCGGGACGGGGAAGGGGCGAGGGCCGGGGCAAGGGGCACGTCTCTGAGGGAGAAAGGAGAGGGGCACACGAAGGGGAAAACACCTACAGCTCGGGGAGGAACACACGGGACCACATGGGAGAAACAAAACCACAGTATACACGAACCTTCAAGTGTAAACAGGGTGAACGGATGACGGGCAACAACAAGAACACTAAAACACACAACAAAAATCATCAACCCTATAGGGGAACAGGTCGTAGATGTCCGGTGACAACGACGACGATGATGACGAAGGTGGTGCAGTTCATGTTGAGAGCGGTCCGGCCGGACTCGCGTGCCCATGTGTTGGTGGGGAGGGAAGGAGATCCGAGGAGTCGATAGGAGGCACGGGCGGGTTAGGTACAAGATTAAAGACGGCGCCGCCGAAGGCGGCAACGTCGAGTGCACAGGCCATCATCACACAACATCCCGGAATCTCCGACCCACCCCCACATTCATAACGTACTTGCCCTTGATCGCCCGCTTCGTTCTCTTCTCGAGAGCAGCAATGCGTCTGGTGGAAACTCTAGCAGGTAGGCATGGTGTGTAAGCTGCAATAGGACCAAAACGCAGCAGACTCTGGACCGGTCCCCGTTGGTCGGTGAGTGCTGCGACGTGTCTCGTGGACCTCCTGGTGGGCGTGTCCGGGGTGACGCCGTCAGCTGGAAGGTCGAAGGCCAGCCGGGTGCGGGTGGAGCCAAGGGGAGTGTCGGTGGGGACAGCGTCCCGACGAGTGCTGGTCCGGGCAAACCCATTGGGGGGTGTCGTGCCAGAAGAAGCCGGAGCCGTCTGAAGGGGCGTGGTGAGGGTCCGGCGCCCAGCCAAGCCAGAGGTGCGCGCCGTCCTCCGCGGCAAGGGCGTAGCCGGAGGGGGCCGAGAGCCTGCAGGGGGAGGGGGAGAGGGTGGGGTCGGGGGGAGGGGGAGGAGGGGAGGGGAAAGGGAGGGAGGGGGAGGGGGAAGGGGGGAGGAGGGAAGGGGGGCCGGGACAGAGGAGGGGGGGAGGAAGGGAGGGGGGGTGGGAGGGGGGCAGCGGGGGGGAGGGGAAAAGGGGAAGGACAAGGAGGAAAAGAGGGATACAGAGCTGGCCAGGGACGGAGAGCGGTCCGTCCGGTCAGCGCCGTCCTGGGTCCCGGGGCCGAATCCAGAGAGCTGGAAGGCGGAGGGAAGCGCGGCGGGAGACGGGGAGCGAGGCGGCAGGCCGGAGAGGGGCAGGGAGCCGTCCACCAGACCCGGGTCGTCAAGCTCACGCCGGAGGTCGGAGCGGAGGCTGTCCAGGGTCTCCTGTCGCAGGCGGCGTCCGAACTGCCGACCGGCCCAGGAGGCGGCCACCTCAAAGTTGCGGTGCCAGGCAGGGTCGGCAAGACGGGAGAGGGCACTGACCTTCTCCACCACGGTGGTCTTGTAGTGGTCCCGGAGTATCATGGTGGTGGTGTGGGCCCAGTTGCGTGCGTTACCCTCTATGAGGGACAGGGTGGCGGCGTTGGGGACGGCGGGGCGGATGGAGGCCGTCAGGGAGCCAGTGAGTCTTGATATAACATGGAGGGGCTCGGGACCGGTGGCGTTGGTCAGGTGATGGACCGCCTTGATGGCAGCGAGGATCAGTCTGTTTTTCAGAGCGAAGTCCGGGTCCGTAGACCGCGGGACGTCGGGGGCCTGAGGCCTAACGCGCGCCGGCGGTAGACGCGCAGGCCCCGAGCGCGCGGCGGCGGCCTCCGAAGGTCCGGGACGGTGGGGAGGAGGAGGACGGGCACGGGGCCTGGGACCAGGACGGGAGGGTACCTGGCGGCGGGGTAGCGGAGCACCGGCGGGGAAGCCTCGGTCCTGGACGGCAGGGCGGAAGGCCGGGCGGGCGTTAGCTCCGCGGCGGCGGCGCTCATCGCGGCACGGCGAAGGCGCGTGCCGGTAGGCCCGGGGCCGGAACGGAGGGGGATAGCGGGCCGACCCAGAGGGGGATCGGTGCCTAGCGGGCCGTGTGGGGGCAGCCCAACCCCGGGGAGAGGGGTCACGGGGAACCCAGTCGCGACGGTAAGGGTCTGCGACCGACGCATAGGAGCGTCTCATAGTTTGTACGGGCCCAAAGGGTAAACTAACCAGCGAGGGGATGTAAGAAGGGTCCCGTGTCCTGGGCTGGCGTCGTCCGCGGTGGACCACGGTCCATTCGTCATGGTGGCTCGGGGGAGGCATGGTACGAGTCTCGTTTTTAAAAAAACGATCGGAAGGTTCAAAAAAGGAAAGTGTGGTCTGATAGAAAATCCGTATTTATTGATTTCTCTATCTGTGCAAGCAGGTACGACGTTTCGTCACTAAAGTGACTTCATCAGGTACAAATAATTGCAAAAACAAACCGTGAATATATCCATTCCAAACGAGCCGTGGTGACAAATGACGGGGGGTGCGCACGCACACATTAAAAATACGTAAACAGAAAACGGGGGAGGAAAAGGAACCGTGGTCTCAGCACGACCCTGAACCAATCAGAGCCGTGCACGGGGGGCGGGATATAGTGTGTCACATGTCATAAACAAAGACGGCCGCCCGGGAGTGGGGGACCAATCAGAGACCAGGATTGAAAAACATCTTTGAATTGACACAATGAGGTAAAATTACCAACAGGTGACGCCAAATAGACCGATGCAGGTGGCAGTCGGAATGAATGGGGAAACAAACACACAACGCATTCAGGGGTAGTAAATAATGTAAACGACAGTACCATGAGGACATAAACGAATACATTAAACGAAATTAATTAAAAACAATAAATAAAATAAATAAATAAATAAAATAAAACAAAATAAACGAAAGGCAGACGCACACACACACGAAAAACAACAGAATAATAGCATATCACCACAATAAAATGGGTTAAATAATGTGCAACATTCAGAGGAATGGTGTGGGGTCAGACCAATCGAGAGAGACGTGAAAACGGTGGCAGGGGGGATCCGAAAGGGGGGCAAATTTAGAGGGGCCAAGGCCAAATAGAGGGGCAGAGGTAGGGCCAGGCGAGGGAGTGGTTAGGGTAAGGGCCAAAACAGGGTCAGGGGTCAGGGCCAGGGGAGGGGGGACGGCTAAGGTAAGGGCCAAGAGAGGGAGGGACGGTTAAGGTTAGGGCCAGGGGAGGGAATGGTTAAGGTAAGGGCCAGTGGAGGGAATGGTTAAGGTAAGGGCCAGGGGAAGGGGGGACTGTTGAGGTAAGGGCCAGGGAGGGGAACGGTTAAGGTAAGGGCCAGGGGAGGGAGTGGTTAGGGTAAGGGCCAGGGGAGGGAGTGGTTAGGGTAAGGGCCAGGGGAGGGAGTGGTTAGGGTAAGGGCCAGGGGAGGGAGTGGTTAGGGTAAGGGCCAGGGGAGGGGGGGGGGGGGGGGGGGGGGGGGGGGGGGGGGGGGAAGTGGTTAGGGTGAGGGCCAGGGGAGGGAGTGGTTAAGGTGAGGGCCAGGGGAGGGAGTGGTTAAGGTGAGGGCCCGGACGAGGGCGGGGACAAAAGGGGTTGGCAGGGCGGGACGGGGAAGGGGCGAGGGCCGGGGCAAGGGGCACGTCTCTGAGGGAGAAAGGAGAGGGGCACACGAAGGGGAAAACACCTACAGCTCGGGGAGGAACACACGGGACCACATGGGAGAAACAAAACCACAGTATACACGAACCTTCAAGTGTAAACAGGGTGAACGGATGACGGGCAACAACAAGAACACTAAAACACACAACAAAAATCATCAACCCTATAGGGGAACAGGTCGTAGATGTCCGGTGACAACGACGACGATGATGACGAAGGTGGTGCAGTTCATGTTGAGAGCGGTCCGGCCGGACTCGCGTGCCCATGTGTTGGTGGGGAGGGAAGGAGATCCGAGGAGTCGATAGGAGGCACGGGCGGGTTAGGTACAAGATTAAAGACGGCGCCGCCGAAGGCGGCAACGTCGAGTGCACAGGCCATCATCACACAACATCCCGGAATCTCCGACCCACCCCCACATTCATAACGTACTTGCCCTTGATCGCCCGCTTCGTTCTCTTCTCGAGAGCAGCAATGCGTCTGGTGGAAACTCTAGCAGGTAGGCATGGTGTGTAAGCTGCAATAGGACCAAAACGCAGCAGACTCTGGACCGGTCCCCGTTGGTCGGTGAGTGCTGCGACGTGTCTCGTGGACCTCCTGGTGGGCGTGTCCGGGGTGACGCCGTCAGCTGGAAGGTCGAAGGCCAGCCGGGTGCGGGTGGAGCCAAGGGGAGTGTCGGTGGGGACAGCGTCCCGACGAGTGCTGGTCCGGGCAAACCCATTGGGGGGTGTCGTGCCAGAAGAAGCCGGAGCCGTCTGAAGGGGCGTGGTGAGGGTCCGGCGCCCAGCCAAGCCAGAGGTGCGCGCCGTCCTCCGCGGCAAGGGCGTAGCCGGAGGGGGCCGAGAGCCTGCAGGGGGAGGGGGAGAGGGTGGGGTCGGGGGGAGGGGGAGGAGGGGAGGGGAAAGGGAGGGAGGGGGAGGGGGAAGGGGGGAGGAGGGAAGGGGGGCCGGGACAGAGGAGGGGGGGAGGAAGGGAGGGGGGGTGGGAGGGGGGCAGCGGGGGGGAGGGGAAAAGGGGAAGGACAAGGAGGAAAAGAGGGATACAGAGCTGGCCAGGGACGGAGAGCGGTCCGTCCGGTCAGCGCCGTCCTGGGTCCCGGGGCCGAATCCAGAGAGCTGGAAGGCGGAGGGAAGCGCGGCGGGAGACGGGGAGCGAGGCGGCAGGCCGGAGAGGGGCAGGGAGCCGTCCACCAGACCCGGGTCGTCAAGCTCACGCCGGAGGTCGGAGCGGAGGCTGTCCAGGGTCTCCTGTCGCAGGCGGCGTCCGAACTGCCGACCGGCCCAGGAGGCGGCCACCTCAAAGTTGCGGTGCCAGGCAGGGTCGGCAAGACGGGAGAGGGCACTGACCTTCTCCACCACGGTGGTCTTGTAGTGGTCCCGGAGTATCATGGTGGTGGTGTGGGCCCAGTTGCGTGCGTTACCCTCTATGAGGGACAGGGTGGCGGCGTTGGGGACGGCGGGGCGGATGGAGGCCGTCAGGGAGCCAGTGAGTCTTGATATAACATGGAGGGGCTCGGGACCGGTGGCGTTGGTCAGGTGATGGACCGCCTTGATGGCAGCGAGGATCAGTCTGTTTTTCAGAGCGAAGTCCGGGTCCGTAGACCGCGGGACGTCGGGGGCCTGAGGCCTAACGCGCGCCGGCGGTAGACGCGCAGGCCCCGAGCGCGCGGCGGCGGCCTCCGAAGGTCCGGGACGGTGGGGAGGAGGAGGACGGGCACGGGGCCTGGGACCAGGACGGGAGGGTACCTGGCGGCGGGGTAGCGGAGCACCGGCGGGGAAGCCTCGGTCCTGGACGGCAGGGCGGAAGGCCGGGCGGGCGTTAGCTCCGCGGCGGCGGCGCTCATCGCGGCACGGCGAAGGCGCGTGCCGGTAGGCCCGGGGCCGGAACGGAGGGGGATAGCGGGCCGACCCAGAGGGGGATCGGTGCCTAGCGGGCCGTGTGGGGGCAGCCCAACCCCGGGGAGAGGGGTCACGGGGAACCCAGTCGCGACGGTAAGGGTCTGCGACCGACGCATAGGAGCGTCTCATAGTTTGTACGGGCCCAAAGGGTAAACTAACCAGCGAGGGGATGTAAGAAGGGTCCCGTGTCCTGGGCTGGCGTCGTCCGCGGTGGACCACGGTCCATTCGTCATGGTGGCTCGGGGGAGGCATGGTACGAGTCTCGTTTTTAAAAAAACGATCGGAAGGTTCAAAAAAGGAAAGTGTGGTCTGATAGAAAATCCGTATTTATTGATTTCTCTATCTGTGCAAGCAGGTACGACGTTTCGTCACTAAAGTGACTTCATCAGGTACAAATAATTGCAAAAACAAACCGTGAATATATCCATTCCAAACGAGCCGTGGTGACAAATGACGGGGGGTGCGCACGCACACATTAAAAATACGTAAACAGAAAACGGGGGAGGAAAAGGAACCGTGGTCTCAGCACGACCCTGAACCAATCAGAGCCGTGCACGGGGGGCGGGATATAGTGTGTCACATGTCATAAACAAAGACGGCCGCCCGGGAGTGGGGGACCAATCAGAGACCAGGATTGAAAAACATCTTTGAATTGACACAATGAGGTAAAATTACCAACAGGTGACGCCAAATAGACCGATGCAGGTGGCAGTCGGAATGAATGGGGAAACAAACACACAACGCATTCAGGGGTAGTAAATAATGTAAACGACAGTACCATGAGGACATAAACGAATACATTAAACGAAATTAATTAAAAACAATAAATAAAATAAATAAATAAATAAAATAAAACAAAATAAACGAAAGGCAGACGCACACACACACGAAAAACAACAGAATAATAGCATATCACCACAATAAAATGGGTTAAATAATGTGCAACATTCAGAGGAATGGTGTGGGGTCAGACCAATCGAGAGAGACGTGAAAACGGTGGCAGGGGGGATCCGAAAGGGGGGCAAATTTAGAGGGGCCAAGGCCAAATAGAGGGGCAGAGGTAGGGCCAGGCGAGGGAGTGGTTAGGGTAAGGGCCAAAACAGGGTCAGGGGTCAGGGCCAGGGGAGGGGGGACGGCTAAGGTAAGGGCCAAGAGAGGGAGGGACGGTTAAGGTTAGGGCCAGGGGAGGGAATGGTTAAGGTAAGGGCCAGTGGAGGGAATGGTTAAGGTAAGGGCCAGGGGAAGGGGGGACTGTTGAGGTAAGGGCCAGGGAGGGGAACGGTTAAGGTAAGGGCCAGGGGAGGGAGTGGTTAGGGTAAGGGCCAGGGGAGGGAGTGGTTAGGGTAAGGGCCAGGGGAGGGAGTGGTTAGGGTAAGGGCCAGGGGAGGGAGTGGTTAGGGTAAGGGCCAGGGGAGGGGGGGGGGGGGGGGGGGGGGGGGGGGGGGGGGGGGAAGTGGTTAGGGTGAGGGCCAGGGGAGGGAGTGGTTAAGGTGAGGGCCAGGGGAGGGAGTGGTTAAGGTGAGGGCCCGGACGAGGGCGGGGACAAAAGGGGTTGGCAGGGCGGGACGGGGAAGGGGCGAGGGCCGGGGCAAGGGGCACGTCTCTGAGGGAGAAAGGAGAGGGGCACACGAAGGGGAAAACACCTACAGCTCGGGGAGGAACACACGGGACCACATGGGAGAAACAAAACCACAGTATACACGAACCTTCAAGTGTAAACAGGGTGAACGGATGACGGGCAACAACAAGAACACTAAAACACACAACAAAAATCATCAACCCTATAGGGGAACAGGTCGTAGATGTCCGGTGACAACGACGACGATGATGACGAAGGTGGTGCAGTTCATGTTGAGAGCGGTCCGGCCGGACTCGCGTGCCCATGTGTTGGTGGGGAGGGAAGGAGATCCGAGGAGTCGATAGGAGGCACGGGCGGGTTAGGTACAAGATTAAAGACGGCGCCGCCGAAGGCGGCAACGTCGAGTGCACAGGCCATCATCACACAACATCCCGGAATCTCCGACCCACCCCCACATTCATAACGTACTTGCCCTTGATCGCCCGCTTCGTTCTCTTCTCGAGAGCAGCAATGCGTCTGGTGGAAACTCTAGCAGGTAGGCATGGTGTGTAAGCTGCAATAGGACCAAAACGCAGCAGACTCTGGACCGGTCCCCGTTGGTCGGTGAGTGCTGCGACGTGTCTCGTGGACCTCCTGGTGGGCGTGTCCGGGGTGACGCCGTCAGCTGGAAGGTCGAAGGCCAGCCGGGTGCGGGTGGAGCCAAGGGGAGTGTCGGTGGGGACAGCGTCCCGACGAGTGCTGGTCCGGGCAAACCCATTGGGGGGTGTCGTGCCAGAAGAAGCCGGAGCCGTCTGAAGGGGCGTGGTGAGGGTCCGGCGCCCAGCCAAGCCAGAGGTGCGCGCCGTCCTCCGCGGCAAGGGCGTAGCCGGAGGGGGCCGAGAGCCTGCAGGGGGAGGGGGAGAGGGTGGGGTCGGGGGGAGGGGGAGGAGGGGAGGGGAAAGGGAGGGAGGGGGAGGGGGAAGGGGGGAGGAGGGAAGGGGGGCCGGGACAGAGGAGGGGGGGAGGAAGGGAGGGGGGGTGGGAGGGGGGCAGCGGGGGGGAGGGGAAAAGGGGAAGGACAAGGAGGAAAAGAGGGATACAGAGCTGGCCAGGGACGGAGAGCGGTCCGTCCGGTCAGCGCCGTCCTGGGTCCCGGGGCCGAATCCAGAGAGCTGGAAGGCGGAGGGAAGCGCGGCGGGAGACGGGGAGCGAGGCGGCAGGCCGGAGAGGGGCAGGGAGCCGTCCACCAGACCCGGGTCGTCAAGCTCACGCCGGAGGTCGGAGCGGAGGCTGTCCAGGGTCTCCTGTCGCAGGCGGCGTCCGAACTGCCGACCGGCCCAGGAGGCGGCCACCTCAAAGTTGCGGTGCCAGGCAGGGTCGGCAAGACGGGAGAGGGCACTGACCTTCTCCACCACGGTGGTCTTGTAGTGGTCCCGGAGTATCATGGTGGTGGTGTGGGCCCAGTTGCGTGCGTTACCCTCTATGAGGGACAGGGTGGCGGCGTTGGGGACGGCGGGGCGGATGGAGGCCGTCAGGGAGCCAGTGAGTCTTGATATAACATGGAGGGGCTCGGGACCGGTGGCGTTGGTCAGGTGATGGACCGCCTTGATGGCAGCGAGGATCAGTCTGTTTTTCAGAGCGAAGTCCGGGTCCGTAGACCGCGGGACGTCGGGGGCCTGAGGCCTAACGCGCGCCGGCGGTAGACGCGCAGGCCCCGAGCGCGCGGCGGCGGCCTCCGAAGGTCCGGGACGGTGGGGAGGAGGAGGACGGGCACGGGGCCTGGGACCAGGACGGGAGGGTACCTGGCGGCGGGGTAGCGGAGCACCGGCGGGGAAGCCTCGGTCCTGGACGGCAGGGCGGAAGGCCGGGCGGGCGTTAGCTCCGCGGCGGCGGCGCTCATCGCGGCACGGCGAAGGCGCGTGCCGGTAGGCCCGGGGCCGGAACGGAGGGGGATAGCGGGCCGACCCAGAGGGGGATCGGTGCCTAGCGGGCCGTGTGGGGGCAGCCCAACCCCGGGGAGAGGGGTCACGGGGAACCCAGTCGCGACGGTAAGGGTCTGCGACCGACGCATAGGAGCGTCTCATAGTTTGTACGGGCCCAAAGGGTAAACTAACCAGCGAGGGGATGTAAGAAGGGTCCCGTGTCCTGGGCTGGCGTCGTCCGCGGTGGACCACGGTCCATTCGTCATGGTGGCTCGGGGGAGGCATGGTACGAGTCTCGTTTTTAAAAAAACGATCGGAAGGTTCAAAAAAGGAAAGTGTGGTCTGATAGAAAATCCGTATTTATTGATTTCTCTATCTGTGCAAGCAGGTACGACGTTTCGTCACTAAAGTGACTTCATCAGGTACAAATAATTGCAAAAACAAACCGTGAATATATCCATTCCAAACGAGCCGTGGTGACAAATGACGGGGGGTGCGCACGCACACATTAAAAATACGTAAACAGAAAACGGGGGAGGAAAAGGAACCGTGGTCTCAGCACGACCCTGAACCAATCAGAGCCGTGCACGGGGGGCGGGATATAGTGTGTCACATGTCATAAACAAAGACGGCCGCCCGGGAGTGGGGGACCAATCAGAGACCAGGATTGAAAAACATCTTTGAATTGACACAATGAGGTAAAATTACCAACAGGTGACGCCAAATAGACCGATGCAGGTGGCAGTCGGAATGAATGGGGAAACAAACACACAACGCATTCAGGGGTAGTAAATAATGTAAACGACAGTACCATGAGGACATAAACGAATACATTAAACGAAATTAATTAAAAACAATAAATAAAATAAATAAATAAATAAAATAAAACAAAATAAACGAAAGGCAGACGCACACACACACGAAAAACAACAGAATAATAGCATATCACCACAATAAAATGGGTTAAATAATGTGCAACATTCAGAGGAATGGTGTGGGGTCAGACCAATCGAGAGAGACGTGAAAACGGTGGCAGGGGGGATCCGAAAGGGGGGCAAATTTAGAGGGGCCAAGGCCAAATAGAGGGGCAGAGGTAGGGCCAGGCGAGGGAGTGGTTAGGGTAAGGGCCAAAACAGGGTCAGGGGTCAGGGCCAGGGGAGGGGGGACGGCTAAGGTAAGGGCCAAGAGAGGGAGGGACGGTTAAGGTTAGGGCCAGGGGAGGGAATGGTTAAGGTAAGGGCCAGTGGAGGGAATGGTTAAGGTAAGGGCCAGGGGAAGGGGGGACTGTTGAGGTAAGGGCCAGGGAGGGGAACGGTTAAGGTAAGGGCCAGGGGAGGGAGTGGTTAGGGTAAGGGCCAGGGGAGGGAGTGGTTAGGGTAAGGGCCAGGGGAGGGAGTGGTTAGGGTAAGGGCCAGGGGAGGGAGTGGTTAGGGTAAGGGCCAGGGGAGGGGGGGGGGGGGGGGGGGGGGGGGGGGGGGGGGGGGAAGTGGTTAGGGTGAGGGCCAGGGGAGGGAGTGGTTAAGGTGAGGGCCAGGGGAGGGAGTGGTTAAGGTGAGGGCCCGGACGAGGGCGGGGACAAAAGGGGTTGGCAGGGCGGGACGGGGAAGGGGCGAGGGCCGGGGCAAGGGGCACGTCTCTGAGGGAGAAAGGAGAGGGGCACACGAAGGGGAAAACACCTACAGCTCGGGGAGGAACACACGGGACCACATGGGAGAAACAAAACCACAGTATACACGAACCTTCAAGTGTAAACAGGGTGAACGGATGACGGGCAACAACAAGAACACTAAAACACACAACAAAAATCATCAACCCTATAGGGGAACAGGTCGTAGATGTCCGGTGACAACGACGACGATGATGACGAAGGTGGTGCAGTTCATGTTGAGAGCGGTCCGGCCGGACTCGCGTGCCCATGTGTTGGTGGGGAGGGAAGGAGATCCGAGGAGTCGATAGGAGGCACGGGCGGGTTAGGTACAAGATTAAAGACGGCGCCGCCGAAGGCGGCAACGTCGAGTGCACAGGCCATCATCACACAACATCCCGGAATCTCCGACCCACCCCCACATTCATAACGTACTTGCCCTTGATCGCCCGCTTCGTTCTCTTCTCGAGAGCAGCAATGCGTCTGGTGGAAACTCTAGCAGGTAGGCATGGTGTGTAAGCTGCAATAGGACCAAAACGCAGCAGACTCTGGACCGGTCCCCGTTGGTCGGTGAGTGCTGCGACGTGTCTCGTGGACCTCCTGGTGGGCGTGTCCGGGGTGACGCCGTCAGCTGGAAGGTCGAAGGCCAGCCGGGTGCGGGTGGAGCCAAGGGGAGTGTCGGTGGGGACAGCGTCCCGACGAGTGCTGGTCCGGGCAAACCCATTGGGGGGTGTCGTGCCAGAAGAAGCCGGAGCCGTCTGAAGGGGCGTGGTGAGGGTCCGGCGCCCAGCCAAGCCAGAGGTGCGCGCCGTCCTCCGCGGCAAGGGCGTAGCCGGAGGGGGCCGAGAGCCTGCAGGGGGAGGGGGAGAGGGTGGGGTCGGGGGGAGGGGGAGGAGGGGAGGGGAAAGGGAGGGAGGGGGAGGGGGAAGGGGGGAGGAGGGAAGGGGGGCCGGGACAGAGGAGGGGGGGAGGAAGGGAGGGGGGGTGGGAGGGGGGCAGCGGGGGGGAGGGGAAAAGGGGAAGGACAAGGAGGAAAAGAGGGATACAGAGCTGGCCAGGGACGGAGAGCGGTCCGTCCGGTCAGCGCCGTCCTGGGTCCCGGGGCCGAATCCAGAGAGCTGGAAGGCGGAGGGAAGCGCGGCGGGAGACGGGGAGCGAGGCGGCAGGCCGGAGAGGGGCAGGGAGCCGTCCACCAGACCCGGGTCGTCAAGCTCACGCCGGAGGTCGGAGCGGAGGCTGTCCAGGGTCTCCTGTCGCAGGCGGCGTCCGAACTGCCGACCGGCCCAGGAGGCGGCCACCTCAAAGTTGCGGTGCCAGGCAGGGTCGGCAAGACGGGAGAGGGCACTGACCTTCTCCACCACGGTGGTCTTGTAGTGGTCCCGGAGTATCATGGTGGTGGTGTGGGCCCAGTTGCGTGCGTTACCCTCTATGAGGGACAGGGTGGCGGCGTTGGGGACGGCGGGGCGGATGGAGGCCGTCAGGGAGCCAGTGAGTCTTGATATAACATGGAGGGGCTCGGGACCGGTGGCGTTGGTCAGGTGATGGACCGCCTTGATGGCAGCGAGGATCAGTCTGTTTTTCAGAGCGAAGTCCGGGTCCGTAGACCGCGGGACGTCGGGGGCCTGAGGCCTAACGCGCGCCGGCGGTAGACGCGCAGGCCCCGAGCGCGCGGCGGCGGCCTCCGAAGGTCCGGGACGGTGGGGAGGAGGAGGACGGGCACGGGGCCTGGGACCAGGACGGGAGGGTACCTGGCGGCGGGGTAGCGGAGCACCGGCGGGGAAGCCTCGGTCCTGGACGGCAGGGCGGAAGGCCGGGCGGGCGTTAGCTCCGCGGCGGCGGCGCTCATCGCGGCACGGCGAAGGCGCGTGCCGGTAGGCCCGGGGCCGGAACGGAGGGGGATAGCGGGCCGACCCAGAGGGGGATCGGTGCCTAGCGGGCCGTGTGGGGGCAGCCCAACCCCGGGGAGAGGGGTCACGGGGAACCCAGTCGCGACGGTAAGGGTCTGCGACCGACGCATAGGAGCGTCTCATAGTTTGTACGGGCCCAAAGGGTAAACTAACCAGCGAGGGGATGTAAGAAGGGTCCCGTGTCCTGGGCTGGCGTCGTCCGCGGTGGACCACGGTCCATTCGTCATGGTGGCTCGGGGGAGGCATGGTACGAGTCTCGTTTTTAAAAAAACGATCGGAAGGTTCAAAAAAGGAAAGTGTGGTCTGATAGAAAATCCGTATTTATTGATTTCTCTATCTGTGCAAGCAGGTACGACGTTTCGTCACTAAAGTGACTTCATCAGGTACAAATAATTGCAAAAACAAACCGTGAATATATCCATTCCAAACGAGCCGTGGTGACAAATGACGGGGGGTGCGCACGCACACATTAAAAATACGTAAACAGAAAACGGGGGAGGAAAAGGAACCGTGGTCTCAGCACGACCCTGAACCAATCAGAGCCGTGCACGGGGGGCGGGATATAGTGTGTCACATGTCATAAACAAAGACGGCCGCCCGGGAGTGGGGGACCAATCAGAGACCAGGATTGAAAAACATCTTTGAATTGACACAATGAGGTAAAATTACCAACAGGTGACGCCAAATAGACCGATGCAGGTGGCAGTCGGAATGAATGGGGAAACAAACACACAACGCATTCAGGGGTAGTAAATAATGTAAACGACAGTACCATGAGGACATAAACGAATACATTAAACGAAATTAATTAAAAACAATAAATAAAATAAATAAATAAATAAAATAAAACAAAATAAACGAAAGGCAGACGCACACACACACGAAAAACAACAGAATAATAGCATATCACCACAATAAAATGGGTTAAATAATGTGCAACATTCAGAGGAATGGTGTGGGGTCAGACCAATCGAGAGAGACGTGAAAACGGTGGCAGGGGGGATCCGAAAGGGGGGCAAATTTAGAGGGGCCAAGGCCAAATAGAGGGGCAGAGGTAGGGCCAGGCGAGGGAGTGGTTAGGGTAAGGGCCAAAACAGGGTCAGGGGTCAGGGCCAGGGGAGGGGGGACGGCTAAGGTAAGGGCCAAGAGAGGGAGGGACGGTTAAGGTTAGGGCCAGGGGAGGGAATGGTTAAGGTAAGGGCCAGTGGAGGGAATGGTTAAGGTAAGGGCCAGGGGAAGGGGGGACTGTTGAGGTAAGGGCCAGGGAGGGGAACGGTTAAGGTAAGGGCCAGGGGAGGGAGTGGTTAGGGTAAGGGCCAGGGGAGGGAGTGGTTAGGGTAAGGGCCAGGGGAGGGAGTGGTTAGGGTAAGGGCCAGGGGAGGGAGTGGTTAGGGTAAGGGCCAGGGGAGGGGGGGGGGGGGGGGGGGGGGGGGGGGGGGGGGGGAAGTGGTTAGGGTGAGGGCCAGGGGAGGGAGTGGTTAAGGTGAGGGCCAGGGGAGGGAGTGGTTAAGGTGAGGGCCCGGACGAGGGCGGGGACAAAAGGGGTTGGCAGGGCGGGACGGGGAAGGGGCGAGGGCCGGGGCAAGGGGCACGTCTCTGAGGGAGAAAGGAGAGGGGCACACGAAGGGGAAAACACCTACAGCTCGGGGAGGAACACACGGGACCACATGGGAGAAACAAAACCACAGTATACACGAACCTTCAAGTGTAAACAGGGTGAACGGATGACGGGCAACAACAAGAACACTAAAACACACAACAAAAATCATCAACCCTATAGGGGAACAGGTCGTAGATGTCCGGTGACAACGACGACGATGATGACGAAGGTGGTGCAGTTCATGTTGAGAGCGGTCCGGCCGGACTCGCGTGCCCATGTGTTGGTGGGGAGGGAAGGAGATCCGAGGAGTCGATAGGAGGCACGGGCGGGTTAGGTACAAGATTAAAGACGGCGCCGCCGAAGGCGGCAACGTCGAGTGCACAGGCCATCATCACACAACATCCCGGAATCTCCGACCCACCCCCACATTCATAACGTACTTGCCCTTGATCGCCCGCTTCGTTCTCTTCTCGAGAGCAGCAATGCGTCTGGTGGAAACTCTAGCAGGTAGGCATGGTGTGTAAGCTGCAATAGGACCAAAACGCAGCAGACTCTGGACCGGTCCCCGTTGGTCGGTGAGTGCTGCGACGTGTCTCGTGGACCTCCTGGTGGGCGTGTCCGGGGTGACGCCGTCAGCTGGAAGGTCGAAGGCCAGCCGGGTGCGGGTGGAGCCAAGGGGAGTGTCGGTGGGGACAGCGTCCCGACGAGTGCTGGTCCGGGCAAACCCATTGGGGGGTGTCGTGCCAGAAGAAGCCGGAGCCGTCTGAAGGGGCGTGGTGAGGGTCCGGCGCCCAGCCAAGCCAGAGGTGCGCGCCGTCCTCCGCGGCAAGGGCGTAGCCGGAGGGGGCCGAGAGCCTGCAGGGGGAGGGGGAGAGGGTGGGGTCGGGGGGAGGGGGAGGAGGGGAGGGGAAAGGGAGGGAGGGGGAGGGGGAAGGGGGGAGGAGGGAAGGGGGGCCGGGACAGAGGAGGGGGGGAGGAAGGGAGGGGGGGTGGGAGGGGGGCAGCGGGGGGGAGGGGAAAAGGGGAAGGACAAGGAGGAAAAGAGGGATACAGAGCTGGCCAGGGACGGAGAGCGGTCCGTCCGGTCAGCGCCGTCCTGGGTCCCGGGGCCGAATCCAGAGAGCTGGAAGGCGGAGGGAAGCGCGGCGGGAGACGGGGAGCGAGGCGGCAGGCCGGAGAGGGGCAGGGAGCCGTCCACCAGACCCGGGTCGTCAAGCTCACGCCGGAGGTCGGAGCGGAGGCTGTCCAGGGTCTCCTGTCGCAGGCGGCGTCCGAACTGCCGACCGGCCCAGGAGGCGGCCACCTCAAAGTTGCGGTGCCAGGCAGGGTCGGCAAGACGGGAGAGGGCACTGACCTTCTCCACCACGGTGGTCTTGTAGTGGTCCCGGAGTATCATGGTGGTGGTGTGGGCCCAGTTGCGTGCGTTACCCTCTATGAGGGACAGGGTGGCGGCGTTGGGGACGGCGGGGCGGATGGAGGCCGTCAGGGAGCCAGTGAGTCTTGATATAACATGGAGGGGCTCGGGACCGGTGGCGTTGGTCAGGTGATGGACCGCCTTGATGGCAGCGAGGATCAGTCTGTTTTTCAGAGCGAAGTCCGGGTCCGTAGACCGCGGGACGTCGGGGGCCTGAGGCCTAACGCGCGCCGGCGGTAGACGCGCAGGCCCCGAGCGCGCGGCGGCGGCCTCCGAAGGTCCGGGACGGTGGGGAGGAGGAGGACGGGCACGGGGCCTGGGACCAGGACGGGAGGGTACCTGGCGGCGGGGTAGCGGAGCACCGGCGGGGAAGCCTCGGTCCTGGACGGCAGGGCGGAAGGCCGGGCGGGCGTTAGCTCCGCGGCGGCGGCGCTCATCGCGGCACGGCGAAGGCGCGTGCCGGTAGGCCCGGGGCCGGAACGGAGGGGGATAGCGGGCCGACCCAGAGGGGGATCGGTGCCTAGCGGGCCGTGTGGGGGCAGCCCAACCCCGGGGAGAGGGGTCACGGGGAACCCAGTCGCGACGGTAAGGGTCTGCGACCGACGCATAGGAGCGTCTCATAGTTTGTACGGGCCCAAAGGGTAAACTAACCAGCGAGGGGATGTAAGAAGGGTCCCGTGTCCTGGGCTGGCGTCGTCCGCGGTGGACCACGGTCCATTCGTCATGGTGGCTCGGGGGAGGCATGGTACGAGTCTCGTTTTTAAAAAAACGATCGGAAGGTTCAAAAAAGGAAAGTGTGGTCTGATAGAAAATCCGTATTTATTGATTTCTCTATCTGTGCAAGCAGGTACGACGTTTCGTCACTAAAGTGACTTCATCAGGTACAAATAATTGCAAAAACAAACCGTGAATATATCCATTCCAAACGAGCCGTGGTGACAAATGACGGGGGGTGCGCACGCACACATTAAAAATACGTAAACAGAAAACGGGGGAGGAAAAGGAACCGTGGTCTCAGCACGACCCTGAACCAATCAGAGCCGTGCACGGGGGGCGGGATATAGTGTGTCACATGTCATAAACAAAGACGGCCGCCCGGGAGTGGGGGACCAATCAGAGACCAGGATTGAAAAACATCTTTGAATTGACACAATGAGGTAAAATTACCAACAGGTGACGCCAAATAGACCGATGCAGGTGGCAGTCGGAATGAATGGGGAAACAAACACACAACGCATTCAGGGGTAGTAAATAATGTAAACGACAGTACCATGAGGACATAAACGAATACATTAAACGAAATTAATTAAAAACAATAAATAAAATAAATAAATAAATAAAATAAAACAAAATAAACGAAAGGCAGACGCACACACACACGAAAAACAACAGAATAATAGCATATCACCACAATAAAATGGGTTAAATAATGTGCAACATTCAGAGGAATGGTGTGGGGTCAGACCAATCGAGAGAGACGTGAAAACGGTGGCAGGGGGGATCCGAAAGGGGGGCAAATTTAGAGGGGCCAAGGCCAAATAGAGGGGCAGAGGTAGGGCCAGGCGAGGGAGTGGTTAGGGTAAGGGCCAAAACAGGGTCAGGGGTCAGGGCCAGGGGAGGGGGGACGGCTAAGGTAAGGGCCAAGAGAGGGAGGGACGGTTAAGGTTAGGGCCAGGGGAGGGAATGGTTAAGGTAAGGGCCAGTGGAGGGAATGGTTAAGGTAAGGGCCAGGGGAAGGGGGGACTGTTGAGGTAAGGGCCAGGGAGGGGAACGGTTAAGGTAAGGGCCAGGGGAGGGAGTGGTTAGGGTAAGGGCCAGGGGAGGGAGTGGTTAGGGTAAGGGCCAGGGGAGGGAGTGGTTAGGGTAAGGGCCAGGGGAGGGAGTGGTTAGGGTAAGGGCCAGGGGAGGGGGGGGGGGGGGGGGGGGGGGGGGGGGGGGGGGGGGGGAAGTGGTTAGGGTGAGGGCCAGGGGAGGGAGTGGTTAAGGTGAGGGCCAGGGGAGGGAGTGGTTAAGGTGAGGGCCCGGACGAGGGCGGGGACAAAAGGGGTTGGCAGGGCGGGACGGGGAAGGGGCGAGGGTTAGGGTTAGGGTTAGGGTTAGGGTTAGGGTTAGGGTTAGGGTTAGGGTTAGGGTTAGGGTTAGGGTTAGGGGTTAGGGGTTAGGGGTTAGGGTTAGGGTTAGGGTTAGGGTTAGGGTTAGGGTTAGGGTTAGGGTTAGGGTTAGGGTTAGGGTTAGGGTTAGGGTTAGGGTTAGGGTTAGGGTTAGGTATGAGAAGCTGAGTGCCAACGCCGAAGGCGGTGGCACTAAATGCACGGGCCTAGATATGAAAGGCAACAAGGTCACCTCCACCCCAAAACCAAACCAGAGGGCCATAAGGCATCAAATTAACACATCTATAGACACTCAGCTCTTTTCCCTTTTTAAACCATAGAACAGCTGGGGTTCGATTGGAGTGTTAAACTCTTAAGGTTAGGAATAAGATTGGGGGCGGGGTTGGGGTTAGGGTTAGGGCTAGGGTCAGGGTTGGGGTTAGGGTTAGGATAGGGGTTGGGGTCGGGGTTAGGTTAAGGGGTTAAGGTAGGGGTTGGGGTAAGGGCTAGGGTCAGGGTTGGGGTTAGGGTTAGGATAGGGGTTGGGGTCGGGGTTAGGATTAGGGGTTAAGGTTAGGGTTAGGATTAGGGGTTAGGGTTAAGGATTCAAAATGTTTACAAAGGATTATAACATTCTTAGAACCCGTTTTCAAAATAGTGTTCACGGGGCTACACACTTTAACCTCTGCACCCAATGATGCAGCATGTGCTTCGCTGTGCTGTAAGACCAGTGAATGTGGTCGCTGTCCGTGGTGAAGTCCCTACTCGGTAGCTCTGGAATAGAGTTGCAGTTATTGGTGATATATTTGTTAAGGCGGCAGAGATTGGTCTGTTCCAGATGGGGCAAAGCCTTCGAAAAGTTAATCAGAGGTACATAGACATGGGCCATCGGAAAGGCTAGTTTAGCCATTTTAATGGCCTTCTGTAGCTGTTTGATAGTGGTCTCTTCGACCTTCTGTGCCCTGTTGTTAATGCCAAAGGCCAGAATTACCTTTTGTACCCCAGCCGACACAGTTGTTTTGGCCATAATAGCCTCTGCGTGCCGAAAAGTAGCACCCGGGAAGGCATCCACTTGTAGGTCCGCCTCCGTAAAAGGTGGCATTCTGGTAAGAGTAGAATCACCCATAATGACCCACTTGTGCCGCGCTGTAAGGGACCAATCCTTCATTTTCTGGCAGGTGTTGACGTGGCGGGTGGGCCTGCGGGTTGGAGTGGAAGTGGAGGTCTCCAACGCAGGTTTCGTGAAGATGAGTTGACTCTGCGCCGTGGTACGAGTCGGGCCCATGAGTGCTGGGGCCAGGGGCACCTGAAGCTGCTGCAGGGAACCCCCTCGTGGGTCGTCTGTCGCCGCTGCGGTGGGGTCAAAGACCGGTGACATGTGGATCTCCTCAGTGGACAGGTCCAGCAGCAACGGTGGGGGAGTCACAGCAACACCAGCGTCGGCCGAAGGGGTTGACGTCCGAGCCGGGGTCCAGGAGGAGCCGGCAGAGATGAGAGGTGGCTGGGTGGTCGTCCGTGTCTTCGGGGTCCTTTGTGTGCGAGGGGCCAGCGGCGGCGGGTCACAGGTCGCTGGGCGAGCAGCGGGTGCCTCCGGGGGGGTCGGGACCTGGAGTGAGGGCAGATGCGAAGAAGGGGGGGAGGAGGAGGGGGGAGAGGGGAGAGGAGAAAAGGCGAGAAAAGGGAGGAGGAGGGGGGGAGGAGAACAAGGGCGGGGAGGGAGAGGGGGAGAGGCTGGGGCCCTCAAGGCAGGAGACTGGTCCGGGCCGGCTGCAGAGCTGTGGGGATGGCCGCTCGAGTCCGAGACCCCCGTGGGTGTGGGGAGCAGCTGGTGTCTGGGCGGTGGGTGGAGTTGGACCTCAACCGTGACGCTAGGTGGCGTGGAGGGAGGGGCCGTCTCCCGTCGTGGAGTCACCTCGGAACAAAGTTCTTGTGAGAGCATAGCATGTACAATCTGCAATGTCTGTGGGTTGAGTCTTCTACCAAAATGGCGGCTAGCCCAGGAGGAAGCCACCGCAAAGGGCTGTTGCCAATCGCCCGCAGAGAGTTGCAACAAAATCTGGATGTCATTGTTCAACGTATCATTATAGTGATCTCTAAGGATCAACATTGTTGTGTGCTCCCAATGTCTCGCATTACCCTCTATTAACGTCATCGTGGCCGGATGCGGGGCCGCCGGTTTAATAGCCGAAGCCAAATTGGCTGTGAGTTTCAAAATGGAGACGGGGGCCTGTTCTGCAGTGACATTAATTAAATGATGAGATACTTTAATTATTCTCAACAAAACACGCACTTTACCCGAAAAGTCTGGGTCCGGAGCAGAGGCAGTAGTACCAGGTGTCGTGCGCTGGGTAGGGAGAGGGGGTCCGCGGACAAGGCGACGTCGCCCGGCGACGCCCTGTCTCCGTGCTGTGCGTTGGTAGCGGCGATCGTCGTTGTTGCGGGACCCGTCGTGTCGTGGTGAAGCGTATCTCGCAGCCTCACGGCCGTACGGGCGGGGGTACTCGTTTGGGGCAGGCCCCCGTCCGTGAGGCCCACGGTCGGAGCGGAGCGCATCCGCATAGCTGCGGCTTACCCACTGTGGTTGATAGCCGCGAGGACCCTGGTCACGGTCACGGCGGTGAACCGAAGGATATGGACTAGGGGCCCTGGGGGGTCGATAGTCGCGGGGACCCTGGACGCGGTCCTGTTGGTGAAAAGAAGGAACAGGTCTAAGGCCCCTGGGGTCAGGTTCATTGTAATTCCTACCTCGGTTCCGTCCACGGGTCACCGTAATCCACTGGTCGTCCAACTCATAACAGTCTGTCGCCATTTTGGTTGCTGTGGGACACTCGTGGTGGTCCATCCAGAATAAAAAAACGGAATGAACTAAGAACCCGTAAAAAACGTGTAAAAGAATCGGAGTCGTGATGTTCTATCTATAAGAGATTTATTCAAATTAAAGCAGTACGTTTCGGTCTTAAAAGACCTTCCTCAGCTGCTAATAACAAGTAACCTTAAAACGACCGAGCAACGTGTGGCTTACGACAGGTGGAAGAGAGCGGAAGAGACAACAAACGCTTCAACATGGTACTATCCCGACCGGACATGACCCCTGACGCTACTTCCGGTTCCGGGTGAACCAATGAAACGGAAAAAAGGTAAAAAAAATTATAAATAAATAAAATTTTCTAATATAATAAATAAAAAATAATAAATCAAAAATAAGAGACTAAAATATATTAAAGCAATTATATAAAATAATATATATATATATATATATATATACATACATATATAAACATAAAGATACAAGGTCAAATCCGATATTACAAGGGACAGATGTCCAGCTGTTAATTCCACCACCTGAAAGTCGCCAAGGCACATATAACATCACGCTCAAGTAAACATCTGTGTATATACAAATGTGTAACAAAACATGTATCCTCATAATTATGTCAGTAAGACCATATCAGAAGGACTGTAACACGAGAACCATATTGAACATAATGAACATAATTACAACAAGAGAGTCCAAGCAAAAAGCACGCCAATCAAAAATGGATGTACAGTGGTGGCCCTGCAAACGATATACCTGAATCCACATTATTGGGTTATTTTAGGTTGTAGGGAGGCGAAGGCGACCAAGAGCCCAACATAAGTGGCACTGGCGGGTTAGGTATGAGAAGCTGAGTGCCAACGCCGAAGGCGGTGGCACTAAATGCACGGGCCTAGATATGAAAGGCAACAAGGTCACCTCCACCCCAAAACCAAACCAGAGGGCCATAAGGCATCAAATTAACACATCTATAGACACTCAGCTCTTTTCCCTTTTTAAACCATAGAACAGCTGGGGTTCGATTGGAGTGTTAAACTCTTAAGGTTAGGAATAAGATTGGGGGCGGGGTTGGGGTTAGGGTTAGGGCTAGGGTCAGGGTTGGGGTTAGGGTTAGGATAGGGGTTGGGGTCGGGGTTAGGTTAAGGGGTTAAGGTAGGGGTTGGGGTAAGGGCTAGGGTCAGGGTTGGGGTTAGGGTTAGGATAGGGGTTGGGGTCGGGGTTAGGATTAGGGGTTAAGGTTAGGGTTAGGATTAGGGGTTAGGGTTAAGGATTCAAAATGTTTACAAAGGATTATAACATTCTTAGAACCCGTTTTCAAAATAGTGTTCACGGGGCTACACACTTTAACCTCTGCACCCAATGATGCAGCATGTGCTTCGCTGTGCTGTAAGACCAGTGAATGTGGTCGCTGTCCGTGGTGAAGTCCCTACTCGGTAGCTCTGGAATAGAGTTGCAGTTATTGGTGATATATTTGTTAAGGCGGCAGAGATTGGTCTGTTCCAGATGGGGCAAAGCCTTCGAAAAGTTAATCAGAGGTACATAGACATGGGCCATCGGAAAGGCTAGTTTAGCCATTTTAATGGCCTTCTGTAGCTGTTTGATAGTGGTCTCTTCGACCTTCTGTGCCCTGTTGTTAATGCCAAAGGCCAGAATTACCTTTTGTACCCCAGCCGACACAGTTGTTTTGGCCATAATAGCCTCTGCGTGCCGAAAAGTAGCACCCGGGAAGGCATCCACTTGTAGGTCCGCCTCCGTAAAAGGTGGCATTCTGGTAAGAGTAGAATCACCCATAATGACCCACTTGTGCCGCGCTGTAAGGGACCAATCCTTCATTTTCTGGCAGGTGTTGACGTGGCGGGTGGGCCTGCGGGTTGGAGTGGAAGTGGAGGTCTCCAACGCAGGTTTCGTGAAGATGAGTTGACTCTGCGCCGTGGTACGAGTCGGGCCCATGAGTGCTGGGGCCAGGGGCACCTGAAGCTGCTGCAGGGAACCCCCTCGTGGGTCGTCTGTCGCCGCTGCGGTGGGGTCAAAGACCGGTGACATGTGGATCTCCTCAGTGGACAGGTCCAGCAGCAACGGTGGGGGAGTCACAGCAACACCAGCGTCGGCCGAAGGGGTTGACGTCCGAGCCGGGGTCCAGGAGGAGCCGGCAGAGATGAGAGGTGGCTGGGTGGTCGTCCGTGTCTTCGGGGTCCTTTGTGTGCGAGGGGCCAGCGGCGGCGGGTCACAGGTCGCTGGGCGAGCAGCGGGTGCCTCCGGGGGGGTCGGGACCTGGAGTGAGGGCAGATGCGAAGAAGGGGGGGAGGAGGAGGGGGGAGAGGGGAGAGGAGAAAAGGCGAGAAAAGGGAGGAGGAGGGGGGGAGGAGAACAAGGGCGGGGAGGGAGAGGGGGAGAGGCTGGGGCCCTCAAGGCAGGAGACTGGTCCGGGCCGGCTGCAGAGCTGTGGGGATGGCCGCTCGAGTCCGAGACCCCCGTGGGTGTGGGGAGCAGCTGGTGTCTGGGCGGTGGGTGGAGTTGGACCTCAACCGTGACGCTAGGTGGCGTGGAGGGAGGGGCCGTCTCCCGTCGTGGAGTCACCTCGGAACAAAGTTCTTGTGAGAGCATAGCATGTACAATCTGCAATGTCTGTGGGTTGAGTCTTCTACCAAAATGGCGGCTAGCCCAGGAGGAAGCCACCGCAAAGGGCTGTTGCCAATCGCCCGCAGAGAGTTGCAACAAAATCTGGATGTCATTGTTCAACGTATCATTATAGTGATCTCTAAGGATCAACATTGTTGTGTGCTCCCAATGTCTCGCATTACCCTCTATTAACGTCATCGTGGCCGGATGCGGGGCCGCCGGTTTAATAGCCGAAGCCAAATTGGCTGTGAGTTTCAAAATGGAGACGGGGGCCTGTTCTGCAGTGACATTAATTAAATGATGAGATACTTTAATTATTCTCAACAAAACACGCACTTTACCCGAAAAGTCTGGGTCCGGAGCAGAGGCAGTAGTACCAGGTGTCGTGCGCTGGGTAGGGAGAGGGGGTCCGCGGACAAGGCGACGTCGCCCGGCGACGCCCTGTCTCCGTGCTGTGCGTTGGTAGCGGCGATCGTCGTTGTTGCGGGACCCGTCGTGTCGTGGTGAAGCGTATCTCGCAGCCTCACGGCCGTACGGGCGGGGGTACTCGTTTGGGGCAGGCCCCCGTCCGTGAGGCCCACGGTCGGAGCGGAGCGCATCCGCATAGCTGCGGCTTACCCACTGTGGTTGATAGCCGCGAGGACCCTGGTCACGGTCACGGCGGTGAACCGAAGGATATGGACTAGGGGCCCTGGGGGGTCGATAGTCGCGGGGACCCTGGACGCGGTCCTGTTGGTGAAAAGAAGGAACAGGTCTAAGGCCCCTGGGGTCAGGTTCATTGTAATTCCTACCTCGGTTCCGTCCACGGGTCACCGTAATCCACTGGTCGTCCAACTCATAACAGTCTGTCGCCATTTTGGTTGCTGTGGGACACTCGTGGTGGTCCATCCAGAATAAAAAAACGGAATGAACTAAGAACCCGTAAAAAACGTGTAAAAGAATCGGAGTCGTGATGTTCTATCTATAAGAGATTTATTCAAATTAAAGCAGTACGTTTCGGTCTTAAAAGACCTTCCTCAGCTGCTAATAACAAGTAACCTTAAAACGACCGAGCAACGTGTGGCTTACGACAGGTGGAAGAGAGCGGAAGAGACAACAAACGCTTCAACATGGTACTATCCCGACCGGACATGACCCCTGACGCTACTTCCGGTTCCGGGTGAACCAATGAAACGGAAAAAAGGTAAAAAAAATTATAAATAAATAAAATTTTCTAATATAATAAATAAAAAATAATAAATCAAAAATAAGAGACTAAAATATATTAAAGCAATTATATAAAATAATATATATATATATATATATATATACATACATATATAAACATAAAGATACAAGGTCAAATCCGATATTACAAGGGACAGATGTCCAGCTGTTAATTCCACCACCTGAAAGTCGCCAAGGCACATATAACATCACGCTCAAGTAAACATCTGTGTATATACAAATGTGTAACAAAACATGTATCCTCATAATTATGTCAGTAAGACCATATCAGAAGGACTGTAACACGAGAACCATATTGAACATAATGAACATAATTACAACAAGAGAGTCCAAGCAAAAAGCACGCCAATCAAAAATGGATGTACAGTGGTGGCCCTGCAAACGATATACCTGAATCCACATTATTGGGTTATTTTAGGTTGTAGGGAGGCGAAGGCGACCAAGAGCCCAACATAAGTGGCACTGGCGGGTTAGGTATGAGAAGCTGAGTGCCAACGCCGAAGGCGGTGGCACTAAATGCACGGGCCTAGATATGAAAGGCAACAAGGTCACCTCCACCCCAAAACCAAACCAGAGGGCCATAAGGCATCAAATTAACACATCTATAGACACTCAGCTCTTTTCCCTTTTTAAACCATAGAACAGCTGGGGTTCGATTGGAGTGTTAAACTCTTAAGGTTAGGAATAAGATTGGGGGCGGGGTTGGGGTTAGGGTTAGGGCTAGGGTCAGGGTTGGGGTTAGGGTTAGGATAGGGGTTGGGGTCGGGGTTAGGTTAAGGGGTTAAGGTAGGGGTTGGGGTAAGGGCTAGGGTCAGGGTTGGGGTTAGGGTTAGGATAGGGGTTGGGGTCGGGGTTAGGATTAGGGGTTAAGGTTAGGGTTAGGATTAGGGGTTAGGGTTAAGGATTCAAAATGTTTACAAAGGATTATAACATTCTTAGAACCCGTTTTCAAAATAGTGTTCACGGGGCTACACACTTTAACCTCTGCACCCAATGATGCAGCATGTGCTTCGCTGTGCTGTAAGACCAGTGAATGTGGTCGCTGTCCGTGGTGAAGTCCCTACTCGGTAGCTCTGGAATAGAGTTGCAGTTATTGGTGATATATTTGTTAAGGCGGCAGAGATTGGTCTGTTCCAGATGGGGCAAAGCCTTCGAAAAGTTAATCAGAGGTACATAGACATGGGCCATCGGAAAGGCTAGTTTAGCCATTTTAATGGCCTTCTGTAGCTGTTTGATAGTGGTCTCTTCGACCTTCTGTGCCCTGTTGTTAATGCCAAAGGCCAGAATTACCTTTTGTACCCCAGCCGACACAGTTGTTTTGGCCATAATAGCCTCTGCGTGCCGAAAAGTAGCACCCGGGAAGGCATCCACTTGTAGGTCCGCCTCCGTAAAAGGTGGCATTCTGGTAAGAGTAGAATCACCCATAATGACCCACTTGTGCCGCGCTGTAAGGGACCAATCCTTCATTTTCTGGCAGGTGTTGACGTGGCGGGTGGGCCTGCGGGTTGGAGTGGAAGTGGAGGTCTCCAACGCAGGTTTCGTGAAGATGAGTTGACTCTGCGCCGTGGTACGAGTCGGGCCCATGAGTGCTGGGGCCAGGGGCACCTGAAGCTGCTGCAGGGAACCCCCTCGTGGGTCGTCTGTCGCCGCTGCGGTGGGGTCAAAGACCGGTGACATGTGGATCTCCTCAGTGGACAGGTCCAGCAGCAACGGTGGGGGAGTCACAGCAACACCAGCGTCGGCCGAAGGGGTTGACGTCCGAGCCGGGGTCCAGGAGGAGCCGGCAGAGATGAGAGGTGGCTGGGTGGTCGTCCGTGTCTTCGGGGTCCTTTGTGTGCGAGGGGCCAGCGGCGGCGGGTCACAGGTCGCTGGGCGAGCAGCGGGTGCCTCCGGGGGGGTCGGGACCTGGAGTGAGGGCAGATGCGAAGAAGGGGGGGAGGAGGAGGGGGGAGAGGGGAGAGGAGAAAAGGCGAGAAAAGGGAGGAGGAGGGGGGGAGGAGAACAAGGGCGGGGAGGGAGAGGGGGAGAGGCTGGGGCCCTCAAGGCAGGAGACTGGTCCGGGCCGGCTGCAGAGCTGTGGGGATGGCCGCTCGAGTCCGAGACCCCCGTGGGTGTGGGGAGCAGCTGGTGTCTGGGCGGTGGGTGGAGTTGGACCTCAACCGTGACGCTAGGTGGCGTGGAGGGAGGGGCCGTCTCCCGTCGTGGAGTCACCTCGGAACAAAGTTCTTGTGAGAGCATAGCATGTACAATCTGCAATGTCTGTGGGTTGAGTCTTCTACCAAAATGGCGGCTAGCCCAGGAGGAAGCCACCGCAAAGGGCTGTTGCCAATCGCCCGCAGAGAGTTGCAACAAAATCTGGATGTCATTGTTCAACGTATCATTATAGTGATCTCTAAGGATCAACATTGTTGTGTGCTCCCAATGTCTCGCATTACCCTCTATTAACGTCATCGTGGCCGGATGCGGGGCCGCCGGTTTAATAGCCGAAGCCAAATTGGCTGTGAGTTTCAAAATGGAGACGGGGGCCTGTTCTGCAGTGACATTAATTAAATGATGAGATACTTTAATTATTCTCAACAAAACACGCACTTTACCCGAAAAGTCTGGGTCCGGAGCAGAGGCAGTAGTACCAGGTGTCGTGCGCTGGGTAGGGAGAGGGGGTCCGCGGACAAGGCGACGTCGCCCGGCGACGCCCTGTCTCCGTGCTGTGCGTTGGTAGCGGCGATCGTCGTTGTTGCGGGACCCGTCGTGTCGTGGTGAAGCGTATCTCGCAGCCTCACGGCCGTACGGGCGGGGGTACTCGTTTGGGGCAGGCCCCCGTCCGTGAGGCCCACGGTCGGAGCGGAGCGCATCCGCATAGCTGCGGCTTACCCACTGTGGTTGATAGCCGCGAGGACCCTGGTCACGGTCACGGCGGTGAACCGAAGGATATGGACTAGGGGCCCTGGGGGGTCGATAGTCGCGGGGACCCTGGACGCGGTCCTGTTGGTGAAAAGAAGGAACAGGTCTAAGGCCCCTGGGGTCAGGTTCATTGTAATTCCTACCTCGGTTCCGTCCACGGGTCACCGTAATCCACTGGTCGTCCAACTCATAACAGTCTGTCGCCATTTTGGTTGCTGTGGGACACTCGTGGTGGTCCATCCAGAATAAAAAAACGGAATGAACTAAGAACCCGTAAAAAACGTGTAAAAGAATCGGAGTCGTGATGTTCTATCTATAAGAGATTTATTCAAATTAAAGCAGTACGTTTCGGTCTTAAAAGACCTTCCTCAGCTGCTAATAACAAGTAACCTTAAAACGACCGAGCAACGTGTGGCTTACGACAGGTGGAAGAGAGCGGAAGAGACAACAAACGCTTCAACATGGTACTATCCCGACCGGACATGACCCCTGACGCTACTTCCGGTTCCGGGTGAACCAATGAAACGGAAAAAAGGTAAAAAAAATTATAAATAAATAAAATTTTCTAATATAATAAATAAAAAATAATAAATCAAAAATAAGAGACTAAAATATATTAAAGCAATTATATAAAATAATATATATATATATATATATATATACATACATATATAAACATAAAGATACAAGGTCAAATCCGATATTACAAGGGACAGATGTCCAGCTGTTAATTCCACCACCTGAAAGTCGCCAAGGCACATATAACATCACGCTCAAGTAAACATCTGTGTATATACAAATGTGTAACAAAACATGTATCCTCATAATTATGTCAGTAAGACCATATCAGAAGGACTGTAACACGAGAACCATATTGAACATAATGAACATAATTACAACAAGAGAGTCCAAGCAAAAAGCACGCCAATCAAAAATGGATGTACAGTGGTGGCCCTGCAAACGATATACCTGAATCCACATTATTGGGTTATTTTAGGTTGTAGGGAGGCGAAGGCGACCAAGAGCCCAACATAAGTGGCACTGGCGGGTTAGGTATGAGAAGCTGAGTGCCAACGCCGAAGGCGGTGGCACTAAATGCACGGGCCTAGATATGAAAGGCAACAAGGTCACCTCCACCCCAAAACCAAACCAGAGGGCCATAAGGCATCAAATTAACACATCTATAGACACTCAGCTCTTTTCCCTTTTTAAACCATAGAACAGCTGGGGTTCGATTGGAGTGTTAAACTCTTAAGGTTAGGAATAAGATTGGGGGCGGGGTTGGGGTTAGGGTTAGGGCTAGGGTCAGGGTTGGGGTTAGGGTTAGGATAGGGGTTGGGGTCGGGGTTAGGTTAAGGGGTTAAGGTAGGGGTTGGGGTAAGGGCTAGGGTCAGGGTTGGGGTTAGGGTTAGGATAGGGGTTGGGGTCGGGGTTAGGATTAGGGGTTAAGGTTAGGGTTAGGATTAGGGGTTAGGGTTAAGGATTCAAAATGTTTACAAAGGATTATAACATTCTTAGAACCCGTTTTCAAAATAGTGTTCACGGGGCTACACACTTTAACCTCTGCACCCAATGATGCAGCATGTGCTTCGCTGTGCTGTAAGACCAGTGAATGTGGTCGCTGTCCGTGGTGAAGTCCCTACTCGGTAGCTCTGGAATAGAGTTGCAGTTATTGGTGATATATTTGTTAAGGCGGCAGAGATTGGTCTGTTCCAGATGGGGCAAAGCCTTCGAAAAGTTAATCAGAGGTACATAGACATGGGCCATCGGAAAGGCTAGTTTAGCCATTTTAATGGCCTTCTGTAGCTGTTTGATAGTGGTCTCTTCGACCTTCTGTGCCCTGTTGTTAATGCCAAAGGCCAGAATTACCTTTTGTACCCCAGCCGACACAGTTGTTTTGGCCATAATAGCCTCTGCGTGCCGAAAAGTAGCACCCGGGAAGGCATCCACTTGTAGGTCCGCCTCCGTAAAAGGTGGCATTCTGGTAAGAGTAGAATCACCCATAATGACCCACTTGTGCCGCGCTGTAAGGGACCAATCCTTCATTTTCTGGCAGGTGTTGACGTGGCGGGTGGGCCTGCGGGTTGGAGTGGAAGTGGAGGTCTCCAACGCAGGTTTCGTGAAGATGAGTTGACTCTGCGCCGTGGTACGAGTCGGGCCCATGAGTGCTGGGGCCAGGGGCACCTGAAGCTGCTGCAGGGAACCCCCTCGTGGGTCGTCTGTCGCCGCTGCGGTGGGGTCAAAGACCGGTGACATGTGGATCTCCTCAGTGGACAGGTCCAGCAGCAACGGTGGGGGAGTCACAGCAACACCAGCGTCGGCCGAAGGGGTTGACGTCCGAGCCGGGGTCCAGGAGGAGCCGGCAGAGATGAGAGGTGGCTGGGTGGTCGTCCGTGTCTTCGGGGTCCTTTGTGTGCGAGGGGCCAGCGGCGGCGGGTCACAGGTCGCTGGGCGAGCAGCGGGTGCCTCCGGGGGGGTCGGGACCTGGAGTGAGGGCAGATGCGAAGAAGGGGGGGAGGAGGAGGGGGGAGAGGGGAGAGGAGAAAAGGCGAGAAAAGGGAGGAGGAGGGGGGGAGGAGAACAAGGGCGGGGAGGGAGAGGGGGAGAGGCTGGGGCCCTCAAGGCAGGAGACTGGTCCGGGCCGGCTGCAGAGCTGTGGGGATGGCCGCTCGAGTCCGAGACCCCCGTGGGTGTGGGGAGCAGCTGGTGTCTGGGCGGTGGGTGGAGTTGGACCTCAACCGTGACGCTAGGTGGCGTGGAGGGAGGGGCCGTCTCCCGTCGTGGAGTCACCTCGGAACAAAGTTCTTGTGAGAGCATAGCATGTACAATCTGCAATGTCTGTGGGTTGAGTCTTCTACCAAAATGGCGGCTAGCCCAGGAGGAAGCCACCGCAAAGGGCTGTTGCCAATCGCCCGCAGAGAGTTGCAACAAAATCTGGATGTCATTGTTCAACGTATCATTATAGTGATCTCTAAGGATCAACATTGTTGTGTGCTCCCAATGTCTCGCATTACCCTCTATTAACGTCATCGTGGCCGGATGCGGGGCCGCCGGTTTAATAGCCGAAGCCAAATTGGCTGTGAGTTTCAAAATGGAGACGGGGGCCTGTTCTGCAGTGACATTAATTAAATGATGAGATACTTTAATTATTCTCAACAAAACACGCACTTTACCCGAAAAGTCTGGGTCCGGAGCAGAGGCAGTAGTACCAGGTGTCGTGCGCTGGGTAGGGAGAGGGGGTCCGCGGACAAGGCGACGTCGCCCGGCGACGCCCTGTCTCCGTGCTGTGCGTTGGTAGCGGCGATCGTCGTTGTTGCGGGACCCGTCGTGTCGTGGTGAAGCGTATCTCGCAGCCTCACGGCCGTACGGGCGGGGGTACTCGTTTGGGGCAGGCCCCCGTCCGTGAGGCCCACGGTCGGAGCGGAGCGCATCCGCATAGCTGCGGCTTACCCACTGTGGTTGATAGCCGCGAGGACCCTGGTCACGGTCACGGCGGTGAACCGAAGGATATGGACTAGGGGCCCTGGGGGGTCGATAGTCGCGGGGACCCTGGACGCGGTCCTGTTGGTGAAAAGAAGGAACAGGTCTAAGGCCCCTGGGGTCAGGTTCATTGTAATTCCTACCTCGGTTCCGTCCACGGGTCACCGTAATCCACTGGTCGTCCAACTCATAACAGTCTGTCGCCATTTTGGTTGCTGTGGGACACTCGTGGTGGTCCATCCAGAATAAAAAAACGGAATGAACTAAGAACCCGTAAAAAACGTGTAAAAGAATCGGAGTCGTGATGTTCTATCTATAAGAGATTTATTCAAATTAAAGCAGTACGTTTCGGTCTTAAAAGACCTTCCTCAGCTGCTAATAACAAGTAACCTTAAAACGACCGAGCAACGTGTGGCTTACGACAGGTGGAAGAGAGCGGAAGAGACAACAAACGCTTCAACATGGTACTATCCCGACCGGACATGACCCCTGACGCTACTTCCGGTTCCGGGTGAACCAATGAAACGGAAAAAAGGTAAAAAAAATTATAAATAAATAAAATTTTCTAATATAATAAATAAAAAATAATAAATCAAAAATAAGAGACTAAAATATATTAAAGCAATTATATAAAATAATATATATATATATATATATATATACATACATATATAAACATAAAGATACAAGGTCAAATCCGATATTACAAGGGACAGATGTCCAGCTGTTAATTCCACCACCTGAAAGTCGCCAAGGCACATATAACATCACGCTCAAGTAAACATCTGTGTATATACAAATGTGTAACAAAACATGTATCCTCATAATTATGTCAGTAAGACCATATCAGAAGGACTGTAACACGAGAACCATATTGAACATAATGAACATAATTACAACAAGAGAGTCCAAGCAAAAAGCACGCCAATCAAAAATGGATGTACAGTGGTGGCCCTGCAAACGATATACCTGAATCCACATTATTGGGTTATTTTAGGTTGTAGGGAGGCGAAGGCGACCAAGAGCCCAACATAAGTGGCACTGGCGGGTTAGGTATGAGAAGCTGAGTGCCAACGCCGAAGGCGGTGGCACTAAATGCACGGGCCTAGATATGAAAGGCAACAAGGTCACCTCCACCCCAAAACCAAACCAGAGGGCCATAAGGCATCAAATTAACACATCTATAGACACTCAGCTCTTTTCCCTTTTTAAACCATAGAACAGCTGGGGTTCGATTGGAGTGTTAAACTCTTAAGGTTAGGAATAAGATTGGGGGCGGGGTTGGGGTTAGGGTTAGGGCTAGGGTCAGGGTTGGGGTTAGGGTTAGGATAGGGGTTGGGGTCGGGGTTAGGTTAAGGGGTTAAGGTAGGGGTTGGGGTAAGGGCTAGGGTCAGGGTTGGGGTTAGGGTTAGGATAGGGGTTGGGGTCGGGGTTAGGATTAGGGGTTAAGGTTAGGGTTAGGATTAGGGGTTAGGGTTAAGGATTCAAAATGTTTACAAAGGATTATAACATTCTTAGAACCCGTTTTCAAAATAGTGTTCACGGGGCTACACACTTTAACCTCTGCACCCAATGATGCAGCATGTGCTTCGCTGTGCTGTAAGACCAGTGAATGTGGTCGCTGTCCGTGGTGAAGTCCCTACTCGGTAGCTCTGGAATAGAGTTGCAGTTATTGGTGATATATTTGTTAAGGCGGCAGAGATTGGTCTGTTCCAGATGGGGCAAAGCCTTCGAAAAGTTAATCAGAGGTACATAGACATGGGCCATCGGAAAGGCTAGTTTAGCCATTTTAATGGCCTTCTGTAGCTGTTTGATAGTGGTCTCTTCGACCTTCTGTGCCCTGTTGTTAATGCCAAAGGCCAGAATTACCTTTTGTACCCCAGCCGACACAGTTGTTTTGGCCATAATAGCCTCTGCGTGCCGAAAAGTAGCACCCGGGAAGGCATCCACTTGTAGGTCCGCCTCCGTAAAAGGTGGCATTCTGGTAAGAGTAGAATCACCCATAATGACCCACTTGTGCCGCGCTGTAAGGGACCAATCCTTCATTTTCTGGCAGGTGTTGACGTGGCGGGTGGGCCTGCGGGTTGGAGTGGAAGTGGAGGTCTCCAACGCAGGTTTCGTGAAGATGAGTTGACTCTGCGCCGTGGTACGAGTCGGGCCCATGAGTGCTGGGGCCAGGGGCACCTGAAGCTGCTGCAGGGAACCCCCTCGTGGGTCGTCTGTCGCCGCTGCGGTGGGGTCAAAGACCGGTGACATGTGGATCTCCTCAGTGGACAGGTCCAGCAGCAACGGTGGGGGAGTCACAGCAACACCAGCGTCGGCCGAAGGGGTTGACGTCCGAGCCGGGGTCCAGGAGGAGCCGGCAGAGATGAGAGGTGGCTGGGTGGTCGTCCGTGTCTTCGGGGTCCTTTGTGTGCGAGGGGCCAGCGGCGGCGGGTCACAGGTCGCTGGGCGAGCAGCGGGTGCCTCCGGGGGGGTCGGGACCTGGAGTGAGGGCAGATGCGAAGAAGGGGGGGAGGAGGAGGGGGGAGAGGGGAGAGGAGAAAAGGCGAGAAAAGGGAGGAGGAGGGGGGGAGGAGAACAAGGGCGGGGAGGGAGAGGGGGAGAGGCTGGGGCCCTCAAGGCAGGAGACTGGTCCGGGCCGGCTGCAGAGCTGTGGGGATGGCCGCTCGAGTCCGAGACCCCCGTGGGTGTGGGGAGCAGCTGGTGTCTGGGCGGTGGGTGGAGTTGGACCTCAACCGTGACGCTAGGTGGCGTGGAGGGAGGGGCCGTCTCCCGTCGTGGAGTCACCTCGGAACAAAGTTCTTGTGAGAGCATAGCATGTACAATCTGCAATGTCTGTGGGTTGAGTCTTCTACCAAAATGGCGGCTAGCCCAGGAGGAAGCCACCGCAAAGGGCTGTTGCCAATCGCCCGCAGAGAGTTGCAACAAAATCTGGATGTCATTGTTCAACGTATCATTATAGTGATCTCTAAGGATCAACATTGTTGTGTGCTCCCAATGTCTCGCATTACCCTCTATTAACGTCATCGTGGCCGGATGCGGGGCCGCCGGTTTAATAGCCGAAGCCAAATTGGCTGTGAGTTTCAAAATGGAGACGGGGGCCTGTTCTGCAGTGACATTAATTAAATGATGAGATACTTTAATTATTCTCAACAAAACACGCACTTTACCCGAAAAGTCTGGGTCCGGAGCAGAGGCAGTAGTACCAGGTGTCGTGCGCTGGGTAGGGAGAGGGGGTCCGCGGACAAGGCGACGTCGCCCGGCGACGCCCTGTCTCCGTGCTGTGCGTTGGTAGCGGCGATCGTCGTTGTTGCGGGACCCGTCGTGTCGTGGTGAAGCGTATCTCGCAGCCTCACGGCCGTACGGGCGGGGGTACTCGTTTGGGGCAGGCCCCCGTCCGTGAGGCCCACGGTCGGAGCGGAGCGCATCCGCATAGCTGCGGCTTACCCACTGTGGTTGATAGCCGCGAGGACCCTGGTCACGGTCACGGCGGTGAACCGAAGGATATGGACTAGGGGCCCTGGGGGGTCGATAGTCGCGGGGACCCTGGACGCGGTCCTGTTGGTGAAAAGAAGGAACAGGTCTAAGGCCCCTGGGGTCAGGTTCATTGTAATTCCTACCTCGGTTCCGTCCACGGGTCACCGTAATCCACTGGTCGTCCAACTCATAACAGTCTGTCGCCATTTTGGTTGCTGTGGGACACTCGTGGTGGTCCATCCAGAATAAAAAAACGGAATGAACTAAGAACCCGTAAAAAACGTGTAAAAGAATCGGAGTCGTGATGTTCTATCTATAAGAGATTTATTCAAATTAAAGCAGTACGTTTCGGTCTTAAAAGACCTTCCTCAGCTGCTAATAACAAGTAACCTTAAAACGACCGAGCAACGTGTGGCTTACGACAGGTGGAAGAGAGCGGAAGAGACAACAAACGCTTCAACATGGTACTATCCCGACCGGACATGACCCCTGACGCTACTTCCGGTTCCGGGTGAACCAATGAAACGGAAAAAAGGTAAAAAAAATTATAAATAAATAAAATTTTCTAATATAATAAATAAAAAATAATAAATCAAAAATAAGAGACTAAAATATATTAAAGCAATTATATAAAATAATATATATATATATATATATATATACATACATATATAAACATAAAGATACAAGGTCAAATCCGATATTACAAGGGACAGATGTCCAGCTGTTAATTCCACCACCTGAAAGTCGCCAAGGCACATATAACATCACGCTCAAGTAAACATCTGTGTATATACAAATGTGTAACAAAACATGTATCCTCATAATTATGTCAGTAAGACCATATCAGAAGGACTGTAACACGAGAACCATATTGAACATAATGAACATAATTACAACAAGAGAGTCCAAGCAAAAAGCACGCCAATCAAAAATGGATGTACAGTGGTGGCCCTGCAAACGATATACCTGAATCCACATTATTGGGTTATTTTAGGTTGTAGGGAGGCGAAGGCGACCAAGAGCCCAACATAAGTGGCACTGGCGGGTTAGGTATGAGAAGCTGAGTGCCAACGCCGAAGGCGGTGGCACTAAATGCACGGGCCTAGATATGAAAGGCAACAAGGTCACCTCCACCCCAAAACCAAACCAGAGGGCCATAAGGCATCAAATTAACACATCTATAGACACTCAGCTCTTTTCCCTTTTTAAACCATAGAACAGCTGGGGTTCGATTGGAGTGTTAAACTCTTAAGGTTAGGAATAAGATTGGGGGCGGGGTTGGGGTTAGGGTTAGGGCTAGGGTCAGGGTTGGGGTTAGGGTTAGGATAGGGGTTGGGGTCGGGGTTAGGTTAAGGGGTTAAGGTAGGGGTTGGGGTAAGGGCTAGGGTCAGGGTTGGGGTTAGGGTTAGGATAGGGGTTGGGGTCGGGGTTAGGATTAGGGGTTAAGGTTAGGGTTAGGATTAGGGGTTAGGGTTAAGGATTCAAAATGTTTACAAAGGATTATAACATTCTTAGAACCCGTTTTCAAAATAGTGTTCACGGGGCTACACACTTTAACCTCTGCACCCAATGATGCAGCATGTGCTTCGCTGTGCTGTAAGACCAGTGAATGTGGTCGCTGTCCGTGGTGAAGTCCCTACTCGGTAGCTCTGGAATAGAGTTGCAGTTATTGGTGATATATTTGTTAAGGCGGCAGAGATTGGTCTGTTCCAGATGGGGCAAAGCCTTCGAAAAGTTAATCAGAGGTACATAGACATGGGCCATCGGAAAGGCTAGTTTAGCCATTTTAATGGCCTTCTGTAGCTGTTTGATAGTGGTCTCTTCGACCTTCTGTGCCCTGTTGTTAATGCCAAAGGCCAGAATTACCTTTTGTACCCCAGCCGACACAGTTGTTTTGGCCATAATAGCCTCTGCGTGCCGAAAAGTAGCACCCGGGAAGGCATCCACTTGTAGGTCCGCCTCCGTAAAAGGTGGCATTCTGGTAAGAGTAGAATCACCCATAATGACCCACTTGTGCCGCGCTGTAAGGGACCAATCCTTCATTTTCTGGCAGGTGTTGACGTGGCGGGTGGGCCTGCGGGTTGGAGTGGAAGTGGAGGTCTCCAACGCAGGTTTCGTGAAGATGAGTTGACTCTGCGCCGTGGTACGAGTCGGGCCCATGAGTGCTGGGGCCAGGGGCACCTGAAGCTGCTGCAGGGAACCCCCTCGTGGGTCGTCTGTCGCCGCTGCGGTGGGGTCAAAGACCGGTGACATGTGGATCTCCTCAGTGGACAGGTCCAGCAGCAACGGTGGGGGAGTCACAGCAACACCAGCGTCGGCCGAAGGGGTTGACGTCCGAGCCGGGGTCCAGGAGGAGCCGGCAGAGATGAGAGGTGGCTGGGTGGTCGTCCGTGTCTTCGGGGTCCTTTGTGTGCGAGGGGCCAGCGGCGGCGGGTCACAGGTCGCTGGGCGAGCAGCGGGTGCCTCCGGGGGGGTCGGGACCTGGAGTGAGGGCAGATGCGAAGAAGGGGGGGAGGAGGAGGGGGGAGAGGGGAGAGGAGAAAAGGCGAGAAAAGGGAGGAGGAGGGGGGGAGGAGAACAAGGGCGGGGAGGGAGAGGGGGAGAGGCTGGGGCCCTCAAGGCAGGAGACTGGTCCGGGCCGGCTGCAGAGCTGTGGGGATGGCCGCTCGAGTCCGAGACCCCCGTGGGTGTGGGGAGCAGCTGGTGTCTGGGCGGTGGGTGGAGTTGGACCTCAACCGTGACGCTAGGTGGCGTGGAGGGAGGGGCCGTCTCCCGTCGTGGAGTCACCTCGGAACAAAGTTCTTGTGAGAGCATAGCATGTACAATCTGCAATGTCTGTGGGTTGAGTCTTCTACCAAAATGGCGGCTAGCCCAGGAGGAAGCCACCGCAAAGGGCTGTTGCCAATCGCCCGCAGAGAGTTGCAACAAAATCTGGATGTCATTGTTCAACGTATCATTATAGTGATCTCTAAGGATCAACATTGTTGTGTGCTCCCAATGTCTCGCATTACCCTCTATTAACGTCATCGTGGCCGGATGCGGGGCCGCCGGTTTAATAGCCGAAGCCAAATTGGCTGTGAGTTTCAAAATGGAGACGGGGGCCTGTTCTGCAGTGACATTAATTAAATGATGAGATACTTTAATTATTCTCAACAAAACACGCACTTTACCCGAAAAGTCTGGGTCCGGAGCAGAGGCAGTAGTACCAGGTGTCGTGCGCTGGGTAGGGAGAGGGGGTCCGCGGACAAGGCGACGTCGCCCGGCGACGCCCTGTCTCCGTGCTGTGCGTTGGTAGCGGCGATCGTCGTTGTTGCGGGACCCGTCGTGTCGTGGTGAAGCGTATCTCGCAGCCTCACGGCCGTACGGGCGGGGGTACTCGTTTGGGGCAGGCCCCCGTCCGTGAGGCCCACGGTCGGAGCGGAGCGCATCCGCATAGCTGCGGCTTACCCACTGTGGTTGATAGCCGCGAGGACCCTGGTCACGGTCACGGCGGTGAACCGAAGGATATGGACTAGGGGCCCTGGGGGGTCGATAGTCGCGGGGACCCTGGACGCGGTCCTGTTGGTGAAAAGAAGGAACAGGTCTAAGGCCCCTGGGGTCAGGTTCATTGTAATTCCTACCTCGGTTCCGTCCACGGGTCACCGTAATCCACTGGTCGTCCAACTCATAACAGTCTGTCGCCATTTTGGTTGCTGTGGGACACTCGTGGTGGTCCATCCAGAATAAAAAAACGGAATGAACTAAGAACCCGTAAAAAACGTGTAAAAGAATCGGAGTCGTGATGTTCTATCTATAAGAGATTTATTCAAATTAAAGCAGTACGTTTCGGTCTTAAAAGACCTTCCTCAGCTGCTAATAACAAGTAACCTTAAAACGACCGAGCAACGTGTGGCTTACGACAGGTGGAAGAGAGCGGAAGAGACAACAAACGCTTCAACATGGTACTATCCCGACCGGACATGACCCCTGACGCTACTTCCGGTTCCGGGTGAACCAATGAAACGGAAAAAAGGTAAAAAAAATTATAAATAAATAAAATTTTCTAATATAATAAATAAAAAATAATAAATCAAAAATAAGAGACTAAAATATATTAAAGCAATTATATAAAATAATATATATATATATATATATATATACATACATATATAAACATAAAGATACAAGGTCAAATCCGATATTACAAGGGACAGATGTCCAGCTGTTAATTCCACCACCTGAAAGTCGCCAAGGCACATATAACATCACGCTCAAGTAAACATCTGTGTATATACAAATGTGTAACAAAACATGTATCCTCATAATTATGTCAGTAAGACCATATCAGAAGGACTGTAACACGAGAACCATATTGAACATAATGAACATAATTACAACAAGAGAGTCCAAGCAAAAAGCACGCCAATCAAAAATGGATGTACAGTGGTGGCCCTGCAAACGATATACCTGAATCCACATTATTGGGTTATTTTAGGTTGTAGGGAGGCGAAGGCGACCAAGAGCCCAACATAAGTGGCACTGGCGGGTTAGGTATGAGAAGCTGAGTGCCAACGCCGAAGGCGGTGGCACTAAATGCACGGGCCTAGATATGAAAGGCAACAAGGTCACCTCCACCCCAAAACCAAACCAGAGGGCCATAAGGCATCAAATTAACACATCTATAGACACTCAGCTCTTTTCCCTTTTTAAACCATAGAACAGCTGGGGTTCGATTGGAGTGTTAAACTCTTAAGGTTAGGAATAAGATTGGGGGCGGGGTTGGGGTTAGGGTTAGGGCTAGGGTCAGGGTTGGGGTTAGGGTTAGGATAGGGGTTGGGGTCGGGGTTAGGTTAAGGGGTTAAGGTAGGGGTTGGGGTAAGGGCTAGGGTCAGGGTTGGGGTTAGGGTTAGGATAGGGGTTGGGTTAGGGTTAGGGTTAGGGTTAGGGTTAGGGTTAGGGTTAGGGTTAGGGTTAGGGTTAGGGTTAGGGTTAGGGTTAGGGTTAGGGTTAGGGTTAGGGTTAGGGTTAGGGTTAGGGTTAGGGTTAGGGTTAGGGTTAGGGTTAGGGTTAGGGTTAGGGTTAGGGTTAGGGTTAGGGTTAGGGTTAGGGTTAGGGTTAGGGTTAGGGTTAGGGTTAGGGTTAGGGTTAGGGTTAGGGTTAGGGTTAGGGTTAGGGTTAGGGTTAGGGTTAGGGTTAGGGTTAGGGTTAGGGTTAGGGTTAGGGTTAGGGTTAGGGTTAGGGTTAGGGTTAGGGTTAGGGTTAGGGTTAGGGTTAGGGTTAGGGTTAGGGTTAGGGTTAGGGTTAGGGTTAGGGTTAGGGTTAGGGTTAGGGTTAGGGTTAGGGTTAGGGTTAGGGTTAGGGTTAGGGTTAGGGTTAGGGTTAGGGTTAGGGTTAGGGTTAGGGTTAGGGTTAGGGTTAGGGTTAGGGTTAGGGTTAGGGTTAGGGTTAGGGTTAGGGTTAGGGTTAGGGTTAGGGTTAGGGTTAGGGTTAGGGTTAGGGTTAGGGTTAGGGTTAGGGTTAGGGTTAGGGTTAGGGTTAGGGTTAGGGTTAGGGTTAGGGTTAGGGTTAGGGTTAGGGTTAGGGTTAGGGTTAGGGTTAGGGTTAGGGTTAGGGTTAGGGTTAGGGTTAGGGTTAGGGTTAGGGTTAGGGTTAGGGTTAGGGTTAGGGTTAGGGTTAGGGTTAGGGTTAGGGTTAGGGTTAGGGTTAGGGTTAGGGTTAGGGTTAGGGTTAGGGTTAGGGTTAGGGTTAGGGTTAGGGTTAGGGTTAGGGTTAGGGTTAGGGTTAGGGTTAGGGTTAGGGTTAGGGTTAGGGTTAGGGTTAGGGTTAGGGTTAGGGTTAGGGTTAGGGTTAGGGTTAGGGTTAGGGTTAGGGTTAGGGTTAGGGTTAGGGTTAGGGTTAGGGTTAGGGTTAGGGTTAGGGTTAGGGTTAGGGTTAGGGTTAGGGTTAGGGTTAGGGTTAGGGTTAGGGTTAGGGTTAGGGTTAGGGTTAGGGTTAGGGTTAGGGTTAGGGTTAGGGTTAGGGTTAGGGTTAGGGTTAGGGTTAGGGTTAGGGTTAGGGTTAGGGTTAGGGTTAGGGTTAGGGTTAGGGTTAGGGTTAGGGTTAGGGTTAGGGTTAGGGTTAGGGTTAGGGTTAGGGTTAGGGTTAGGGTTAGGGTTAGGGTTAGGGTTAGGGTTAGGGTTAGGGTTAGGGTTAGGGTTAGGGTTAGGGTTAGGGTTAGGGTTAGGGTTAGGGTTAGGGTTAGGGTTAGGGTTAGGGTTAGGGTTAGGGTTAGGGTTAGGGTTAGGGTTAGGGTTAGGGTTAGGGTTAGGGTTAGGGTTAGGGTTAGGGTTAGGGTTAGGGTTAGGGTTAGGGTTAGGGTTAGGGTTAGGGTTAGGGTTAGGGTTAGGGTTAGGGTTAGGGTTAGGGTTAGGGTTAGGGTTAGGGTTAGGGTTAGGGTTAGGGTTAGGGTTAGGGTTAGGGTTAGGGTTAGGGTTAGGGTTAGGGTTAGGGTTAGGGTTAGGGTTAGGGTTAGGGTTAGGGTTAGGGTTAGGGTTAGGGTTAGGGTTAGGGTTAGGGTTAGGGTTAGGGTTAGGGTTAGGGTTAGGGTTAGGGTTAGGGTTAGGGTTAGGGTTAGGGTTAGGGTTAGGGTTAGGGTTAGGGTTAGGGTTAGGGTTAGGGTTAGGGTTAGGGTTAGGGTTAGGGTTAGGGTTAGGGTTAGGGTTAGGGTTAGGGTTAGGGTTAGGGTTAGGGTTAGGGTTAGGGTTAGGGTTAGGGTTAGGGTTAGGGTTAGGGTTAGGGTTAGGGTTAGGGTTAGGGTTAGGGTTAGGGTTAGGGTTAGGGTTAGGGTTAGGGTTAGGGTTAGGGTTAGGGTTAGGGTTAGGGTTAGGGTTAGGGTTAGGGTTAGGGTTAGGGTTAGGGTTAGGGTTAGGGTTAGGGTTAGGGTTAGGGTTAGGGTTAGGGTTAGGGTTAGGGTTAGGGTTAGGGTTAGGGTTAGGGTTAGGGTTAGGGTTAGGGTTAGGGTTAGGGTTAGGGTTAGGGTTAGGGTTAGGGTTAGGGTTAGGGTTAGGGTTAGGGTTAGGGTTAGGGTTAGGGTTAGGGTTAGGGTTAGGGTTAGGGTTAGGGTTAGGGTTAGGGTTAGGGTTAGGGTTAGGGTTAGGGTTAGGGTTAGGGTTAGGGTTAGGGTTAGGGTTAGGGTTAGGGTTAGGGTTAGGGTTAGGGTTAGGGTTAGGGTTAGGGTTAGGGTTAGGGTTAGGGTTAGGGTTAGGGTTAGGGTTAGGGTTAGGGTTAGGGTTAGGGTTAGGGTTAGGGTTAGGGTTAGGGTTAGGGTTAGGGTTAGGGTTAGGGTTAGGGTTAGGGTTAGGGTTAGGGTTAGGGTTAGGGTTAGGGTTAGGGTTAGGGTTAGGGTTAGGGTTAGGGTTAGGGTTAGGGTTAGGGTTAGGGTTAGGGTTAGGGTTAGGGTTAGGGTTAGGGTTAGGGTTAGGGTTAGGGTTAGGGTTAGGGTTAGGGTTAGGGTTAGGGTTAGGGTTAGGGTTAGGGTTAGGGTTAGGGTTAGGGTTAGGGTTAGGGTTAGGGTTAGGGTTAGGGTTAGGGTTAGGGTTAGGGTTAGGGTTAGGGTTAGGGTTAGGGTTAGGGTTAGGGTTAGGGTTAGGGTTAGGGTTAGGGTTAGGGTTAGGGTTAGGGTTAGGGTTAGGGTTAGGGTTAGGGTTAGGGTTAGGGTTAGGGTTAGGGTTAGGGTTAGGGTTAGGGTTAGGGTTAGGGTTAGGGTTAGGGTTAGGGTTAGGGTTAGGGTTAGGGTTAGGGTTAGGGTTAGGGTTAGGGTTAGGGTTAGGGTTAGGGTTAGGGTTAGGGTTAGGGTTAGGGTTAGGGTTAGGGTTAGGGTTAGGGTTAGGGTTAGGGTTAGGGTTAGGGTTAGGGTTAGGGTTAGGGTTAGGGTTAGGGTTAGGGTTAGGGTTAGGGTTAGGGTTAGGGTTAGGGTTAGGGTTAGGGTTAGGGTTAGGGTTAGGGTTAGGGTTAGGGTTAGGGTTAGGGTTAGGGTTAGGGTTAGGGTTAGGGTTAGGGTTAGGGTTAGGGTTAGGGTTAGGGTTAGGGTTAGGGTTAGGGTTAGGGTTAGGGTTAGGGTTAGGGTTAGGGTTAGGGTTAGGGTTAGGGTTAGGGTTAGGGTTAGGGTTAGGGTTAGGGTTAGGGTTAGGGTTAGGGTTAGGGTTAGGGTTAGGGTTAGGGTTAGGGTTAGGGTTAGGGTTAGGGTTAGGGTTAGGGTTAGGGTTAGGGTTAGGGTTAGGGTTAGGGTTAGGGTTAGGGTTAGGGTTAGGGTTAGGGTTAGGGTTAGGGTTAGGGTTAGGGTTAGGGTTAGGGTTAGGGTTAGGGTTAGGGTTAGGGTTAGGGTTAGGGTTAGGGTTAGGGTTAGGGTTAGGGTTAGGGTTAGGGTTAGGGTTAGGGTTAGGGTTAGGGTTAGGGTTAGGGTTAGGGTTAGGGTTAGGGTTAGGGTTAGGGTTAGGGTTAGGGTTAGGGTTAGGGTTAGGGTTAGGGTTAGGGTTAGGGTTAGGGTTAGGGTTAGGGTTAGGGTTAGGGTTAGGGTTAGGGTTAGGGTTAGGGTTAGGGTTAGGGTTAGGGTTAGGGTTAGGGTTAGGGTTAGGGTTAGGGTTAGGGTTAGGGTTAGGGTTAGGGTTAGGGTTAGGGTTAGGGTTAGGGTTAGGGTTAGGGTTAGGGTTAGGGTTAGGGTTAGGGTTAGGGTTAGGGTTAGGGTTAGGGTTAGGGTTAGGGTTAGGGTTAGGGTTAGGGTTAGGGTTAGGGTTAGGGTTAGGGTTAGGGTTAGGGTTAGGGTTAGGGTTAGGGTTAGGGTTAGGGTTAGGGTTAGGGTTAGGGTTAGGGTTAGGGTTAGGGTTAGGGTTAGGGTTAGGGTTAGGGTTAGGGTTAGGGTTAGGGTTAGGGTTAGGGTTAGGGTTAGGGTTAGGGTTAGGGTTAGGGTTAGGGTTAGGGTTAGGGTTAGGGTTAGGGTTAGGGTTAGGGTTAGGGTTAGGGTTAGGGTTAGGGTTAGGGTTAGGGTTAGGGTTAGGGTTAGGGTTAGGGTTAGGGTTAGGGTTAGGGTTAGGGTTAGGGTTAGGGTTAGGGTTAGGGTTAGGGTTAGGGTTAGGGTTAGGGTTAGGGTTAGGGTTAGGGTTAGGGTTAGGGTTAGGGTTAGGGTTAGGGTTAGGGTTAGGGTTAGGGTTAGGGTTAGGTTTGAGAAGTTGAGTACCGACGCCGAAGGCGGCGGCACTAAATGCACGGGCCTAGGTCTGAAGGGAAGCAAGGCCACCCCCATCCCAAGCACAAGACACACTCAAGAGACCCAAGGGCCGTAAGGGATCACCTTGGGTTATGCGACCCAAAACAATGTTTTGTTCCCATAAGTGGCAGACCAGAAGGGGTTCGGTGGAAGCGTCGTAGGCCAGAGGTTAGGGCAGGGGGAGGAGGGGTTAAGGTCAGGGCAGGGGGAGGAGGGGTTAAGGTCAGGGCAGGGGGAGGAGGGGTTAAGGTTAGGGCAGGGAGAGGAGGGGTTAAGGTCAGGGCAGGGGGAGGAGGGGTTAAGGTCAGGGCAGGGGGAGGAGGGGTTAAGGTCAGGGCAGGGGGAGGAGGGGTTAAGGTCAGGGCAGGGGGAGGAGGGGTTAAGGTCAGGGCAGGGGGAGGAGGGGTTAAGGTCAGGGCAGGGGGAGGAGGGGTTAAGGTCAGGGCTAGGGTCAGGGTTGGGGTTAGGGTTAGGATAGGGGTTGGGGTCAGGGTTGGGGTTAGGTGAAGTGTCCGGTGGACGATTCCTCCTCGCGCTAGAGCGCCCACCTCTTTCTCCTGTCAAGAGCAGCAATGCTCCTGGTGGATACCCTAGTAGGTAGGCTTGGTGTGGTAGCTGCAATCGGAGCAAAACTCAGCAGACTCTGGACCGGTCCCCGTTGGTCGGTGAGTGTTGTGACGATCCTCCCACCCAGGCTCGTGGGCGTGAAGGTCGCACACGTCGAGGAGACCGCCAACGGACCCCCCCCACCCACCTCCGATGTGGAAGGAGAAGGATGAGGAGGATCTGCGGGCCGGTCAACAGTCGGTCGGGGGGTCCGTCCCAACCTCTTTATCTTAGGTGGGTCCAGGAAGGGCTCCGAGCCTAGGAAGGGGGGGAACAAATTGGGAGGAGAAGGAGAGGTAAAAGTGGGAAGGAGAAGGGGGAGGACAGGAGAACGGTCTGCTTCCGCGCCCTGCTGTGACTCAGCGGACCCGCCCTCTACTGGCCCAGCATCGGTGGATGGCCCAACTGGTGATAATGGAGACGGGGGGGAGGAGGAGGGGGGAGAGGAGAGAGGAGAAAAGGCGGGAGAAAGGAGAATGAGGGGGGGAGGAGAACAAGGGCGGGGAGGGGGAGGGGGAGGTGGAGCAGCTGGGGCCCTCAAGGCAGGAGACCGGTCCGGGCCGGCCGCAGAGCTGTGGGGATGGCCGCCCAGGTCCGAAACACCCGTGGGTGTGGGGAGCAGCTGGTGTCTGGGCGGTGGGTGGAATTGGACCTCAACCATGGCGCTGGGGTTATCTGGGCGGGGGTCTGTGGTGGGCGCAGGCACGTGTCGCTGTGCTATCACGGAGGCCCCGGTTGCCGTGGAGGGAGGGGCCGTCTCCCGTCGTGGAGTCACCTCAGAACAAAGTTCTTGTGAGAGCATAGCATGTACATCCTGCAATGTCTTATGGTTAAGTCTCCTGCCAAAATGGCGCCTGGCCCAGGAGGAGGCCACATCAAAGGGCTGTTGCCAGTCACCCAACGGGAGCTGTGATAGGATCTCAACGTCGTTGGCCAATGTGTCCCTATAGTGATCCTTAAGGATCAACATGGTGGTGTATTGCCAGTGTCTCGCATTGCCCTCTATAAGAGACAGCGTGGCAGGATGGGGGGCCGCCGGTTTAATGGCCGCCGACAGGTTGGCCGTGAGTTTTAAAATGGAGGCCGGGGCCTGCTCTGCGGTAACGTTCATCAGGTGGTGATAGACTTTAATGACCCTCAGAAAAACGCGAACCTTACCCGGAAAACCAGGGTCCTGAGCAGAGGCAGAGGCAGGAGGTGCTGTGTCCTGGGCGTGGGGAGGGGGTTCCCGAACTAGGGGGCGCCGACCGGCATACCCCGCCGCGTGGTGAGGCCTCCGCGTCACGCGGCGGTGACGGCGATCGTCACCTCCGCGAGGCTCGTCTCGGCGCGGTGAAGCGTGCCTCCAGGCCGCACGGTAGTCCGGGCGCGGGTACTCGTTAAAGGCCGGAGCACATAAGCGAGGCTCGCGGTCGGAGCGGAGCACGTCTGCATAGCTACGGCCTTCCCTCTGCTGATAGGCGTTAAAGCCCTGGTCGTGGTACCTCGGATCACTGGGGGGTCGATAGCCGCGGGGACTCTGGAAGCGGTCGCGGTGGTGGAAAGAGGGACCCGGCCTCAGGCCCCTAGGGTCCGGGTTATTGTTGTTCGTACCTCGATGACGTCCCCGGGTAACCGTGATCCAATGGTCGTCCATGCCGTGGAAGTGTGCAGCCATTTTGATTAACGTGGGTTCACGTTGTGGTCCATACGGAAAGCGAGAATTAACAAAAAGACCAAAAAACTATACACAAAAAACACCGTATAAGGGAAGAGGAGTCGTGATGATAATCCGTAAAAGGTTTATTGCGATTAAAGCAGAACGTTTCGGTCTAAGAAGACCTTCCTCAGCTGCTAAAACTGTGACTAGAGAACGACCTTGCACCATGCGGCTTATTCGAAGTGGCAAAACACGGAAGAGACATGACCCCAGAAACCACTTCCGGTTCACCCGGAGTAGAAAGAACGGAAAAAAAAGGAATAGAAAATTTATAAATTAAATAACAATGAAGGAAGTATACATATAAACGGAAAAGCAAAAAATTAATAAATGAAAATACACATACCCATAAATACATATATATACCCATATAGGAGGAGGGGGCAATATACACCGTGAGAGAACCTGACCGGAGACATCAGTCCCGCCCGGACATGACCACACAAACTACTTCCGGTTCCGGGTGAACACCCGGAGTAGAAACACGGAAAAAAAACCGAAAAACCCCAAAATAGAAAATTAATCAATTAAAATACGATAAAGGAAGTATACATATACCCATAAATACATATATATGCCCATATAGGAGGAGGGGTCAATATACACAGTGAGAAAACCCGACCGGAGACAGTAGTCCCGCCCGGACATGACCCCACAAACTACTTCCGGTTCCGGGTGAACCCCCGGAGTAGAAAAACGGAAAAAAAAAAAAAAAAAAAAAAAAAACCGGAAAAACAAAAAATAGAAAATTAATAAATTAAAATACAATAAAGGAAGTATACATATAACCATATATACATATACATATATACACAGATACATATACACACACACACACACATACACAAATATATATATATATATATATATATATATATACATATATACACATATACACACACATACATATATATATACATATATACACACACACACATACATATATACACACATACATACACACACACACAAACCCACGCACATATGTATACAAAATAAACAATAAACCCGTACAAAACGAAATCCATCCTTACAAGGGGACACCTGTCCCGCTGTGAACTCCACCACACGAAGGTCGTCCAGGCACATGAAACATCACGCTCCAATGAAAATATATATAATATCTACATATATACATGTGTCATGTGTAACAAAATATTGCAATAGAGTCCAACCCAACAGTACGTCAGTCCACAGTGAATATACCGCGGAGGCCCTCAAGCCGGTAAACCCGAATGGGTGTTCATCAGCTATTGCACGTTACAGAGGGGCGAGGGCGACCAAGGCCCCAACAGAAGTGGCACTGGCGGGTTAGGTTTGAGAAGTTGAGTACCGACGCCGAAGGCGGCGGCACTAAATGCACGGGCCTAGGTCTGAAGGGAAGCAAGGCCACCCCCATCCCAAGCACAAGACACACTCAAGAGACCCAAGGGCCGTAAGGGATCACCTTGGGTTATGCGACCCAAAACAATGTTTTGTTCCCATAAGTGGCAGACCAGAAGGGGTTCGGTGGAAGCGTCGTAGGCCAGAGGTTAGGGCAGGGGGAGGAGGGGTTAAGGTCAGGGCAGGGGGAGGAGGGGTTAAGGTCAGGGCAGGGGGAGGAGGGGTTAAGGTTAGGGCAGGGAGAGGAGGGGTTAAGGTCAGGGCAGGGGGAGGAGGGGTTAAGGTCAGGGCAGGGGGAGGAGGGGTTAAGGTCAGGGCAGGGGGAGGAGGGGTTAAGGTCAGGGCAGGGGGAGGAGGGGTTAAGGTCAGGGCAGGGGGAGGAGGGGTTAAGGTCAGGGCAGGGGGAGGAGGGGTTAAGGTCAGGGCTAGGGTCAGGGTTGGGGTTAGGGTTAGGATAGGGGTTGGGGTCAGGGTTGGGGTTAGGTGAAGTGTCCGGTGGACGATTCCTCCTCGCGCTAGAGCGCCCACCTCTTTCTCCTGTCAAGAGCAGCAATGCTCCTGGTGGATACCCTAGTAGGTAGGCTTGGTGTGGTAGCTGCAATCGGAGCAAAACTCAGCAGACTCTGGACCGGTCCCCGTTGGTCGGTGAGTGTTGTGACGATCCTCCCACCCAGGCTCGTGGGCGTGAAGGTCGCACACGTCGAGGAGACCGCCAACGGACCCCCCCCACCCACCTCCGATGTGGAAGGAGAAGGATGAGGAGGATCTGCGGGCCGGTCAACAGTCGGTCGGGGGGTCCGTCCCAACCTCTTTATCTTAGGTGGGTCCAGGAAGGGCTCCGAGCCTAGGAAGGGGGGGAACAAATTGGGAGGAGAAGGAGAGGTAAAAGTGGGAAGGAGAAGGGGGAGGACAGGAGAACGGTCTGCTTCCGCGCCCTGCTGTGACTCAGCGGACCCGCCCTCTACTGGCCCAGCATCGGTGGATGGCCCAACTGGTGATAATGGAGACGGGGGGGAGGAGGAGGGGGGAGAGGAGAGAGGAGAAAAGGCGGGAGAAAGGAGAATGAGGGGGGGAGGAGAACAAGGGCGGGGAGGGGGAGGGGGAGGTGGAGCAGCTGGGGCCCTCAAGGCAGGAGACCGGTCCGGGCCGGCCGCAGAGCTGTGGGGATGGCCGCCCAGGTCCGAAACACCCGTGGGTGTGGGGAGCAGCTGGTGTCTGGGCGGTGGGTGGAATTGGACCTCAACCATGGCGCTGGGGTTATCTGGGCGGGGGTCTGTGGTGGGCGCAGGCACGTGTCGCTGTGCTATCACGGAGGCCCCGGTTGCCGTGGAGGGAGGGGCCGTCTCCCGTCGTGGAGTCACCTCAGAACAAAGTTCTTGTGAGAGCATAGCATGTACATCCTGCAATGTCTTATGGTTAAGTCTCCTGCCAAAATGGCGCCTGGCCCAGGAGGAGGCCACATCAAAGGGCTGTTGCCAGTCACCCAACGGGAGCTGTGATAGGATCTCAACGTCGTTGGCCAATGTGTCCCTATAGTGATCCTTAAGGATCAACATGGTGGTGTATTGCCAGTGTCTCGCATTGCCCTCTATAAGAGACAGCGTGGCAGGATGGGGGGCCGCCGGTTTAATGGCCGCCGACAGGTTGGCCGTGAGTTTTAAAATGGAGGCCGGGGCCTGCTCTGCGGTAACGTTCATCAGGTGGTGATAGACTTTAATGACCCTCAGAAAAACGCGAACCTTACCCGGAAAACCAGGGTCCTGAGCAGAGGCAGAGGCAGGAGGTGCTGTGTCCTGGGCGTGGGGAGGGGGTTCCCGAACTAGGGGGCGCCGACCGGCATACCCCGCCGCGTGGTGAGGCCTCCGCGTCACGCGGCGGTGACGGCGATCGTCACCTCCGCGAGGCTCGTCTCGGCGCGGTGAAGCGTGCCTCCAGGCCGCACGGTAGTCCGGGCGCGGGTACTCGTTAAAGGCCGGAGCACATAAGCGAGGCTCGCGGTCGGAGCGGAGCACGTCTGCATAGCTACGGCCTTCCCTCTGCTGATAGGCGTTAAAGCCCTGGTCGTGGTACCTCGGATCACTGGGGGGTCGATAGCCGCGGGGACTCTGGAAGCGGTCGCGGTGGTGGAAAGAGGGACCCGGCCTCAGGCCCCTAGGGTCCGGGTTATTGTTGTTCGTACCTCGATGACGTCCCCGGGTAACCGTGATCCAATGGTCGTCCATGCCGTGGAAGTGTGCAGCCATTTTGATTAACGTGGGTTCACGTTGTGGTCCATACGGAAAGCGAGAATTAACAAAAAGACCAAAAAACTATACACAAAAAACACCGTATAAGGGAAGAGGAGTCGTGATGATAATCCGTAAAAGGTTTATTGCGATTAAAGCAGAACGTTTCGGTCTAAGAAGACCTTCCTCAGCTGCTAAAACTGTGACTAGAGAACGACCTTGCACCATGCGGCTTATTCGAAGTGGCAAAACACGGAAGAGACATGACCCCAGAAACCACTTCCGGTTCACCCGGAGTAGAAAGAACGGAAAAAAAAGGAATAGAAAATTTATAAATTAAATAACAATGAAGGAAGTATACATATAAACGGAAAAGCAAAAAATTAATAAATGAAAATACACATACCCATAAATACATATATATACCCATATAGGAGGAGGGGGCAATATACACCGTGAGAGAACCTGACCGGAGACATCAGTCCCGCCCGGACATGACCACACAAACTACTTCCGGTTCCGGGTGAACACCCGGAGTAGAAACACGGAAAAAAAACCGAAAAACCCCAAAATAGAAAATTAATCAATTAAAATACGATAAAGGAAGTATACATATACCCATAAATACATATATATGCCCATATAGGAGGAGGGGTCAATATACACAGTGAGAAAACCCGACCGGAGACAGTAGTCCCGCCCGGACATGACCCCACAAACTACTTCCGGTTCCGGGTGAACCCCCGGAGTAGAAAAACGGAAAAAAAAAAAAAAAAACCGGAAAAACAAAAAATAGAAAATTAATAAATTAAAATACAATAAAGGAAGTATACATATAACCATATATACATATACATATATACACAGATACATATACACACACACACACACATACACAAATATATATATATATATATATATATATATATACATATATACACATATACACACACATACATATATATATACATATATACACACACACACATACATATATACACACATACATACACACACACACAAACCCACGCACATATGTATACAAAATAAACAATAAACCCGTACAAAACGAAATCCATCCTTACAAGGGGACACCTGTCCCGCTGTGAACTCCACCACACGAAGGTCGTCCAGGCACATGAAACATCACGCTCCAATGAAAATATATATAATATCTACATATATACATGTGTCATGTGTAACAAAATATTGCAATAGAGTCCAACCCAACAGTACGTCAGTCCACAGTGAATATACCGCGGAGGCCCTCAAGCCGGTAAACCCGAATGGGTGTTCATCAGCTATTGCACGTTACAGAGGGGCGAGGGCGACCAAGGCCCCAACAGAAGTGGCACTGGCGGGTTAGGTTTGAGAAGTTGAGTACCGACGCCGAAGGCGGCGGCACTAAATGCACGGGCCTAGGTCTGAAGGGAAGCAAGGCCACCCCCATCCCAAGCACAAGACACACTCAAGAGACCCAAGGGCCGTAAGGGATCACCTTGGGTTATGCGACCCAAAACAATGTTTTGTTCCCATAAGTGGCAGACCAGAAGGGGTTCGGTGGAAGCGTCGTAGGCCAGAGGTTAGGGCAGGGGGAGGAGGGGTTAAGGTCAGGGCAGGGGGAGGAGGGGTTAAGGTCAGGGCAGGGGGAGGAGGGGTTAAGGTTAGGGCAGGGAGAGGAGGGGTTAAGGTCAGGGCAGGGGGAGGAGGGGTTAAGGTCAGGGCAGGGGGAGGAGGGGTTAAGGTCAGGGCAGGGGGAGGAGGGGTTAAGGTCAGGGCAGGGGGAGGAGGGGTTAAGGTCAGGGCAGGGGGAGGAGGGGTTAAGGTCAGGGCAGGGGGAGGAGGGGTTAAGGTCAGGGCTAGGGTCAGGGTTGGGGTTAGGGTTAGGATAGGGGTTGGGGTCAGGGTTGGGGTTAGGTGAAGTGTCCGGTGGACGATTCCTCCTCGCGCTAGAGCGCCCACCTCTTTCTCCTGTCAAGAGCAGCAATGCTCCTGGTGGATACCCTAGTAGGTAGGCTTGGTGTGGTAGCTGCAATCGGAGCAAAACTCAGCAGACTCTGGACCGGTCCCCGTTGGTCGGTGAGTGTTGTGACGATCCTCCCACCCAGGCTCGTGGGCGTGAAGGTCGCACACGTCGAGGAGACCGCCAACGGACCCCCCCCACCCACCTCCGATGTGGAAGGAGAAGGATGAGGAGGATCTGCGGGCCGGTCAACAGTCGGTCGGGGGGTCCGTCCCAACCTCTTTATCTTAGGTGGGTCCAGGAAGGGCTCCGAGCCTAGGAAGGGGGGGAACAAATTGGGAGGAGAAGGAGAGGTAAAAGTGGGAAGGAGAAGGGGGAGGACAGGAGAACGGTCTGCTTCCGCGCCCTGCTGTGACTCAGCGGACCCGCCCTCTACTGGCCCAGCATCGGTGGATGGCCCAACTGGTGATAATGGAGACGGGGGGGAGGAGGAGGGGGGAGAGGAGAGAGGAGAAAAGGCGGGAGAAAGGAGAATGAGGGGGGGAGGAGAACAAGGGCGGGGAGGGGGAGGGGGAGGTGGAGCAGCTGGGGCCCTCAAGGCAGGAGACCGGTCCGGGCCGGCCGCAGAGCTGTGGGGATGGCCGCCCAGGTCCGAAACACCCGTGGGTGTGGGGAGCAGCTGGTGTCTGGGCGGTGGGTGGAATTGGACCTCAACCATGGCGCTGGGGTTATCTGGGCGGGGGTCTGTGGTGGGCGCAGGCACGTGTCGCTGTGCTATCACGGAGGCCCCGGTTGCCGTGGAGGGAGGGGCCGTCTCCCGTCGTGGAGTCACCTCAGAACAAAGTTCTTGTGAGAGCATAGCATGTACATCCTGCAATGTCTTATGGTTAAGTCTCCTGCCAAAATGGCGCCTGGCCCAGGAGGAGGCCACATCAAAGGGCTGTTGCCAGTCACCCAACGGGAGCTGTGATAGGATCTCAACGTCGTTGGCCAATGTGTCCCTATAGTGATCCTTAAGGATCAACATGGTGGTGTATTGCCAGTGTCTCGCATTGCCCTCTATAAGAGACAGCGTGGCAGGATGGGGGGCCGCCGGTTTAATGGCCGCCGACAGGTTGGCCGTGAGTTTTAAAATGGAGGCCGGGGCCTGCTCTGCGGTAACGTTCATCAGGTGGTGATAGACTTTAATGACCCTCAGAAAAACGCGAACCTTACCCGGAAAACCAGGGTCCTGAGCAGAGGCAGAGGCAGGAGGTGCTGTGTCCTGGGCGTGGGGAGGGGGTTCCCGAACTAGGGGGCGCCGACCGGCATACCCCGCCGCGTGGTGAGGCCTCCGCGTCACGCGGCGGTGACGGCGATCGTCACCTCCGCGAGGCTCGTCTCGGCGCGGTGAAGCGTGCCTCCAGGCCGCACGGTAGTCCGGGCGCGGGTACTCGTTAAAGGCCGGAGCACATAAGCGAGGCTCGCGGTCGGAGCGGAGCACGTCTGCATAGCTACGGCCTTCCCTCTGCTGATAGGCGTTAAAGCCCTGGTCGTGGTACCTCGGATCACTGGGGGGTCGATAGCCGCGGGGACTCTGGAAGCGGTCGCGGTGGTGGAAAGAGGGACCCGGCCTCAGGCCCCTAGGGTCCGGGTTATTGTTGTTCGTACCTCGATGACGTCCCCGGGTAACCGTGATCCAATGGTCGTCCATGCCGTGGAAGTGTGCAGCCATTTTGATTAACGTGGGTTCACGTTGTGGTCCATACGGAAAGCGAGAATTAACAAAAAGACCAAAAAACTATACACAAAAAACACCGTATAAGGGAAGAGGAGTCGTGATGATAATCCGTAAAAGGTTTATTGCGATTAAAGCAGAACGTTTCGGTCTAAGAAGACCTTCCTCAGCTGCTAAAACTGTGACTAGAGAACGACCTTGCACCATGCGGCTTATTCGAAGTGGCAAAACACGGAAGAGACATGACCCCAGAAACCACTTCCGGTTCACCCGGAGTAGAAAGAACGGAAAAAAAAGGAATAGAAAATTTATAAATTAAATAACAATGAAGGAAGTATACATATAAACGGAAAAGCAAAAAATTAATAAATGAAAATACACATACCCATAAATACATATATATACCCATATAGGAGGAGGGGGCAATATACACCGTGAGAGAACCTGACCGGAGACATCAGTCCCGCCCGGACATGACCACACAAACTACTTCCGGTTCCGGGTGAACACCCGGAGTAGAAACACGGAAAAAAAACCGAAAAACCCCAAAATAGAAAATTAATCAATTAAAATACGATAAAGGAAGTATACATATACCCATAAATACATATATATGCCCATATAGGAGGAGGGGTCAATATACACAGTGAGAAAACCCGACCGGAGACAGTAGTCCCGCCCGGACATGACCCCACAAACTACTTCCGGTTCCGGGTGAACCCCCGGAGTAGAAAAACGGAAAAAAAAAAAAAAAAAAAAAAAAACCGGAAAAACAAAAAATAGAAAATTAATAAATTAAAATACAATAAAGGAAGTATACATATAACCATATATACATATACATATATACACAGATACATATACACACACACACACACATACACAAATATATATATATATATATATATATATATATACATATATACACATATACACACACATACATATATATATACATATATACACACACACACATACATATATACACACATACATACACACACACACAAACCCACGCACATATGTATACAAAATAAACAATAAACCCGTACAAAACGAAATCCATCCTTACAAGGGGACACCTGTCCCGCTGTGAACTCCACCACACGAAGGTCGTCCAGGCACATGAAACATCACGCTCCAATGAAAATATATATAATATCTACATATATACATGTGTCATGTGTAACAAAATATTGCAATAGAGTCCAACCCAACAGTACGTCAGTCCACAGTGAATATACCGCGGAGGCCCTCAAGCCGGTAAACCCGAATGGGTGTTCATCAGCTATTGCACGTTACAGAGGGGCGAGGGCGACCAAGGCCCCAACAGAAGTGGCACTGGCGGGTTAGGTTTGAGAAGTTGAGTACCGACGCCGAAGGCGGCGGCACTAAATGCACGGGCCTAGGTCTGAAGGGAAGCAAGGCCACCCCCATCCCAAGCACAAGACACACTCAAGAGACCCAAGGGCCGTAAGGGATCACCTTGGGTTATGCGACCCAAAACAATGTTTTGTTCCCATAAGTGGCAGACCAGAAGGGGTTCGGTGGAAGCGTCGTAGGCCAGAGGTTAGGGCAGGGGGAGGAGGGGTTAAGGTCAGGGCAGGGGGAGGAGGGGTTAAGGTCAGGGCAGGGGGAGGAGGGGTTAAGGTTAGGGCAGGGAGAGGAGGGGTTAAGGTCAGGGCAGGGGGAGGAGGGGTTAAGGTCAGGGCAGGGGGAGGAGGGGTTAAGGTCAGGGCAGGGGGAGGAGGGGTTAAGGTCAGGGCAGGGGGAGGAGGGGTTAAGGTCAGGGCAGGGGGAGGAGGGGTTAAGGTCAGGGCAGGGGGAGGAGGGGTTAAGGTCAGGGCTAGGGTCAGGGTTGGGGTTAGGGTTAGGATAGGGGTTGGGGTCAGGGTTGGGGTTAGGTGAAGTGTCCGGTGGACGATTCCTCCTCGCGCTAGAGCGCCCACCTCTTTCTCCTGTCAAGAGCAGCAATGCTCCTGGTGGATACCCTAGTAGGTAGGCTTGGTGTGGTAGCTGCAATCGGAGCAAAACTCAGCAGACTCTGGACCGGTCCCCGTTGGTCGGTGAGTGTTGTGACGATCCTCCCACCCAGGCTCGTGGGCGTGAAGGTCGCACACGTCGAGGAGACCGCCAACGGACCCCCCCCACCCACCTCCGATGTGGAAGGAGAAGGATGAGGAGGATCTGCGGGCCGGTCAACAGTCGGTCGGGGGGTCCGTCCCAACCTCTTTATCTTAGGTGGGTCCAGGAAGGGCTCCGAGCCTAGGAAGGGGGGGAACAAATTGGGAGGAGAAGGAGAGGTAAAAGTGGGAAGGAGAAGGGGGAGGACAGGAGAACGGTCTGCTTCCGCGCCCTGCTGTGACTCAGCGGACCCGCCCTCTACTGGCCCAGCATCGGTGGATGGCCCAACTGGTGATAATGGAGACGGGGGGGAGGAGGAGGGGGGAGAGGAGAGAGGAGAAAAGGCGGGAGAAAGGAGAATGAGGGGGGGAGGAGAACAAGGGCGGGGAGGGGGAGGGGGAGGTGGAGCAGCTGGGGCCCTCAAGGCAGGAGACCGGTCCGGGCCGGCCGCAGAGCTGTGGGGATGGCCGCCCAGGTCCGAAACACCCGTGGGTGTGGGGAGCAGCTGGTGTCTGGGCGGTGGGTGGAATTGGACCTCAACCATGGCGCTGGGGTTATCTGGGCGGGGGTCTGTGGTGGGCGCAGGCACGTGTCGCTGTGCTATCACGGAGGCCCCGGTTGCCGTGGAGGGAGGGGCCGTCTCCCGTCGTGGAGTCACCTCAGAACAAAGTTCTTGTGAGAGCATAGCATGTACATCCTGCAATGTCTTATGGTTAAGTCTCCTGCCAAAATGGCGCCTGGCCCAGGAGGAGGCCACATCAAAGGGCTGTTGCCAGTCACCCAACGGGAGCTGTGATAGGATCTCAACGTCGTTGGCCAATGTGTCCCTATAGTGATCCTTAAGGATCAACATGGTGGTGTATTGCCAGTGTCTCGCATTGCCCTCTATAAGAGACAGCGTGGCAGGATGGGGGGCCGCCGGTTTAATGGCCGCCGACAGGTTGGCCGTGAGTTTTAAAATGGAGGCCGGGGCCTGCTCTGCGGTAACGTTCATCAGGTGGTGATAGACTTTAATGACCCTCAGAAAAACGCGAACCTTACCCGGAAAACCAGGGTCCTGAGCAGAGGCAGAGGCAGGAGGTGCTGTGTCCTGGGCGTGGGGAGGGGGTTCCCGAACTAGGGGGCGCCGACCGGCATACCCCGCCGCGTGGTGAGGCCTCCGCGTCACGCGGCGGTGACGGCGATCGTCACCTCCGCGAGGCTCGTCTCGGCGCGGTGAAGCGTGCCTCCAGGCCGCACGGTAGTCCGGGCGCGGGTACTCGTTAAAGGCCGGAGCACATAAGCGAGGCTCGCGGTCGGAGCGGAGCACGTCTGCATAGCTACGGCCTTCCCTCTGCTGATAGGCGTTAAAGCCCTGGTCGTGGTACCTCGGATCACTGGGGGGTCGATAGCCGCGGGGACTCTGGAAGCGGTCGCGGTGGTGGAAAGAGGGACCCGGCCTCAGGCCCCTAGGGTCCGGGTTATTGTTGTTCGTACCTCGATGACGTCCCCGGGTAACCGTGATCCAATGGTCGTCCATGCCGTGGAAGTGTGCAGCCATTTTGATTAACGTGGGTTCACGTTGTGGTCCATACGGAAAGCGAGAATTAACAAAAAGACCAAAAAACTATACACAAAAAACACCGTATAAGGGAAGAGGAGTCGTGATGATAATCCGTAAAAGGTTTATTGCGATTAAAGCAGAACGTTTCGGTCTAAGAAGACCTTCCTCAGCTGCTAAAACTGTGACTAGAGAACGACCTTGCACCATGCGGCTTATTCGAAGTGGCAAAACACGGAAGAGACATGACCCCAGAAACCACTTCCGGTTCACCCGGAGTAGAAAGAACGGAAAAAAAAGGAATAGAAAATTTATAAATTAAATAACAATGAAGGAAGTATACATATAAACGGAAAAGCAAAAAATTAATAAATGAAAATACACATACCCATAAATACATATATATACCCATATAGGAGGAGGGGGCAATATACACCGTGAGAGAACCTGACCGGAGACATCAGTCCC